>NW_027397124.1:1639247-1833978 GCF_003265705.2 Callorhinus ursinus | reverse complement strand
TTTATTTTTTTTTATTTTTTTAAAGATTTTATTTATTTATTTGAGAGAGAATGAGAGATAAAGAGTACGAGAGGGAAGAGGGTCAGAGGGAGAAGCAGACTCCCCGCTGAGCAGGGAGCCCAATGTGGGACTCGATCCCGGGACTCCAGGATCATGACCTGAGCCGAAGGCAGTCGCTTAACCAACTGAGCCACCCAGGCGCCCTCTCTCTCTTTCTTTCTTTCTTTTTCTTTCTTTCTCTCTCTCTCCTTCCTCCTCCCTCCCTCCCTCCCTCCCTCCCTTCCCCCCTTCCCTCCTTCCTTCCTTCCGAAGATTTTATTTATTTATTTGAGAGAGTGAGAGAATACAAGCAGGGGGAGCAGCAGGCTTCCCCCCCAACCCCGCATGCTAAACAGGGAGCCAGATGTGGGGCTCCATCCCAGGACCCTGGAATCATGACCTGAGCTGAAAGCAGATGCTTAGTGGACTGAGCCACCCAGGCACCCCTAGAATTTTCTATCTTGAAGCAACTATCCTCATTTTGCTAGTCAGCTGGATTATTTCTACATATGTTCTATAGTAGCAGTTTTTACAGCAGAGTCAGACATTTTCCTTTAAGAATTGATATTTGCATAAATCTCTAAAGATCAGAAGTGTTTGTTTTTTTAGACAGTTTGTAGAAGAAAGCAAAATATAATCTTTAAATAAAATAAAATCTCTGTTATCTCTCTTGTGCCACTTGAGAGCTGAATTAAACCTGTACACTAAGGGTAAATGTTTTCTTTTTGCCAAACTTCTACTACCCAGCTTATTCTGCCATCTTTGTGGTTTGTTCCAGGTGTGTGTATAATTTCTGTTAAGGATTTTTCTCTCTTTTCAGCCCCTAGCTTATCTCATTGTTCCCTGGCCCTTGGCTACAAAGGACAGATAAAAGTTACACAATATAGTGAACATGAATCTTCTCAGTTGGTTTCCTGTAAAAGAGCAGCCAGAGAAATTTGTTAAATGACCATGTAGTGACCAGGATATTATATTACAATGCTGGAGTCCTGTGTAATTCAATCCCTGACTGTTTTGGCAAATCACTAAGCTCTAATTTAGAGAAAATCCTAAATTGACTAGAAAATAGTCAAACATTTATAAGACAGAGACTTCATTTATAAGAACTGATAACTTTTCAGTAATGGTTAGGTTACAATTTTTACATGGTAAAATGCTGAAGTGATACTGGTGATCTTTACTCAAGCTGCCCCTGACTTGATCTGAAAGAATTTGGTGCATTTATAAAATAATCAGTGTTTCCAAGCATAAGAATAAGTCATTCTAGGCATCAAACACCTGTGAAATAAGTTCTAAATATATCAGGTTAAAACAAAACAGAATATGTATTTCTTGGCCTGGTAAATTGGGAAGCCATTGGGAGGGGTAGGATATTGCAAGGGAAGGATGGTGACAGTGGGGAGGAGGGTTTGGGACAATGAGAATCTAAAACAATTAAATTTTGCACTTAATGATGCAAGATTGGCATACTTTCAGGTTTGGTTCCTGTTTCCTGTGACTTCAGGGTACAGACCAATATCATTCAGGAAATTTTCGAACTGGAATCAAATGGAATTGCAAAAGGGCCTCTTAATAGATGACACATAGCATGATTGTCTTGGTAAAATGAAACTCAGCCATTTTCCCACCTAACAGAAGGATTGCTCCACAAATGAGTTAGGGAAGTGTATCTTCCCCCTTTACCTTTACTACAGATTTCATTCCCCCTTCCTCTCCTGGACCATCAGAGTATCGATTACTTTGATCCTTTTGTTTAATCCTTCAGTTTCTCCCTAAATGCTGGATCTATGAGTCACACAAGAAATACAAGAAAAGGAAAGATAATCAATAGCCTTCCTGAGGTTTTCTTCTCTACTACTCTCTTCATTGAAAGCTTCTATACCATCTCTACTTCTCTTTCCATTCACTTGTCCGCTGGCGTCTTCCCCCCAACGCCGTTCTGTGGAGCATGTGTTGTAAGGTTGTTCAGGGACATCTTTGCTTCTGTTAGCTCTTGACCTCTTGTGTGACATTTGCTGCTACTGACTATTCCTTGCTCCTTAAAACTCCTTCTCTTTTGGCTTTTTATATTCAAACAGACCAATTTGCTGAAAACAAGTCCCTCTAATGAACAATTGCTTTATAAATAATTTTATTTTAAAAATAGGTAAATTTGGTAACTTCAGTAAGTTAATTCTTTGGTGAATTGATTATCAGTCAGGGAACTATTTGGGGATTTGGTCCCGAGAAACCCTCCCTTTCTTAAAGGTCCTTCTCTGGCATCCTTGATCCAGTTTTTCATTCATCCCTCTAATGTTGGTATTTCATAGGGTTCTGTGCTTTATCCTCTTATCTTCTGGGTTTGCACACGATTTCTCACAATGTCCGTTTCGACTATGATGTCTAGCCGGATTTTTCTCTGCTGTGTTCAGATCCCTTATATCTGTCTGCCTGCTGGACATCTTGATATCTTCCTCTAACTCAGTATGTCCCAATCCGAACTTAGTAACTGCAGTTAATGTCCTGCGTTTCCTACTCTACCCAGGTCCCCCAGCCAGGGGAGGCCTCAACTTTTCCTGGACTCATGTTCTGGCAGTAGTCCTGCAGCTGACTCACGCTGACTTGCAGGAGCTGACTGTGCACATTTCTTCCCAGTTCCAAGTTCAGTGACACCATTTTTGGAGTTTGAAAACAGTCACAATGGGAATTTTTACCCCGTAGAAATTGACAAATGCTACAAATCAGGGCATTTTTTTAAGGCAGCTGTTAAACATTTATTGGCACACCATTACAGCCAAGTGATCAAAGGTGTATTACTTTTTACCTCATAAATGTCCCTGAATCTGACTACTCTTTACCATTCCCATTGCTGCCACCTTAGTTGAGACTCCTCTGTTTTCTCAGTTGGATTACTGCAGCAGCCTCTGGACTCACCTGTGACCTTGTCCCTTTCCACTGCTATGGCTCTGCAATTGTTAGGTGAAAAGACTTTCTGTAAATCAGATCCGATTATATCTCTTGCTTGCTTCATCTTTTGTAATGGCTCCCCAGTTGCCTTAGAATTAAATTTCAAATGCCTTAGTGTGATAATGGGCAAGGCCCTTCATGCTCCATCCTCTGTGTGCCTTCTCAGCCCACTTTCTTCTTTTGCCTCTCTGTGCTTCAGCCATATGGAATCCCTTGCAGTTCCCCTGGTGTGCCGTGTGGCCTCCTGTGCCTTTGCGTTTACCTGGATTTCCGCTTCTGTCTTCTACACAACTCATTTCTTCAGTCTCCAAGCCTCATTTCAGCTATCACTTCCTCCCTGAAGGCGTCCTTCACCCCTCAGGTTGGGTTAAGTGGGCCTTTGGTGAGTTCCCGCTATATCTGTGAATGCTTTCTTCATAGTCTGAACCATATTGTGGCATTTAGAACTATTTTCTTGTCTGTATTGCCAACTAGCTCCTAGAGGGAACGTGATAATGGATCTCAGTGTTTCCTGTGCCTTGCTCTGCCTGGGACAGAGGATATGTTTAACTTAGGTGATTGAAAGAAGGAGAAAAATGACAAAAGCCGTGAGACATTTTTGATTTGCTTGTGATCATTCTTTGCTTGCACAAACTTCTGTTTTCATTACAAGACCCCCATACTTCTGAGAGCATTAGAGCAGTCCAGAATTGTGGGTCCCACCTATGCCAGTTTATTTTTTATTTTTTTGGAAGAAATGTTGTAATTTTAAGATTATAAGGCACACAGCACCTTTTAGATTCCTTTCTTTTGAATTTGGTGATCTCCCCTTTCTTCTTCAGGGTGATGTACTCCTGCAGTAGTTTGCACTGGGTTTGTGGGTCGGAGACTGTTGTTGGGGTGATGGCAGTTCTGTGAGGGCAGCTCCTGCTCGGGGCCACAGCCCGGTGCTCTGTGCCTTTGCAGCTCTCTGCTCTGCAGACCCGTCATCCTCTTTCCTGCTTCAGCGCTCGACGGTCCGATGAACACACTATGTGCCATGCTCCGCACTGGTCAGCTGTTCATTATTCTGCTCTACCTGATACCTGTAGTAAGTCATTAGGACTTAAATTAGAATCTACTAAGTTCCTTTTCCCTCTTATATCAAAGAGATTTAGGCTGGCCTTGGATCCTTTTTCTCAGTGTTCAGAAGGAGACTGGAAACTTTACTATAACAGATGATAATGGAGTGCTTGCCTACTGAGATGTCTGCCAGCTGGCTGAAGTGAGGGGTATTCTGTCCAAGCCAGACTCGCGGCTCTCTCAGTCTCTTCCTCACACAAATGGGATGTCATTGTAGAATTTCTCTGTATGAGAGCCACTCAACAAAGAAGAGACCAAGAAGGTTTCCTTTCGGGACCAGGTAGGGTTGCCAGGTGAGAGAGGAATTAGTTTGCTTGGCCTACCTTGGCTTTTCATGCTATCATTTTAGCTTGTGGGGAAGAAATATAATTCCTAGTGGTTTTTCCTTTTCTATACTATTTTAATTCATTGTTTTCAAAGACACGAGAGTCTACTCTTAAGTACTAGGAGAAAGCAGCTAAACCACATCTTTTTTATTTTAACTAGTATGGTTTCTAGAAGTTCTTTACCTTGAAAAAGAATTTGGACAAAAATAAGAACTTATGTGTCCGTGTTTGTGTGTATATGTCATCTGTGTGTTCAAGAGTTTCTTGAAATAATTAAAGGAATAAAAACCATTTTCTCTTGAGTGACTTACAGCCAAAGTAGAAGCATTAAAATTCAGAAATAAAAATATGAGCCCTGGTTTTCTTTGCACATTCTTTCAGAAATACTGAAATTGAAAAAAATGTTTTGTGGCCTTCCTTTGTTCAGGGTCATGTTTTTGTTCCTGGGCGGTGTTGAACTTCTCTATCACAAGGGGACCAACCTTTTTGTACTCCTTTTATCTGGCATTTAGAAGCAGCTGACCCCCTGTGCCCTGCCAGGAATCTCTTCCATCTGAGCGTTCCCACGACCTTTCTGTCATCCCCTTTCCTACATGTCCCCAGCTCTCTTCGTCACCCTCCTATGCGCTGTGCTCTGCCGTGCTCTTGTCTCCATGTCCCTGTCCCTCACTCTGTGCGTCTCCTGTACAGTTTATCCGGTTCCATAGGGAATATTTTTGGTGTTAGATATGGAAGAATCCATAGGACCCCAGAGCTCTTACACCAGTGATTTTCATTCTTTTTTTTGTCCTTTGCTTACATACCATGGAAAATAATTTTGAAAAACTATGAACTCCTTCGAACATTTTTATGTTGATTATAAAAATTTTTCATCTTATCAAAGGATGTAATTTTTAATGTATTTTAAATATGGACATTTTAAAATAAAACTATTCCTCTTTAAAAAAATGTTTCAAATAATATCTTAATACCTTAGTGATTTGGTAATCCACCATAAATCATTTAAAAATGTATGAACGACTTGTCTTTAACAATTGGAAATTTCATATGATTTCTTTTTCATCTTGAACTTGTATTTCCATGTCATTTTCTCTATAGAATTTTATCCTAATGTAATACATTTCTAAGTCATTTATCACACATCATACTTCCATTTTATGAAAATATGGATCTAAGTTTAATTTTTATTTCTCACCATTGTAAATCTCTAAATGTTAAAAGTAAATTCTGGATTTATGTGTCATTATTATTGTCATTAGCCCTTAGTTGATCAAAACAATGCAAACATTAAGATTTTAATGAATAATTATTAAACAGAGAAGTGGAGTAATTTTTAGAAAAATACTTCTTACTGAGATGCTCCTATGGCTGAATATTACATATTACTGGAATGAGGTGCTAGTCAACATCAGATTCTTTGTTTTTATAGATGTAAATGCTGAGGAACTTTGTTCATATAGGTACATACATGGGAATAGGAGATTTATTATAGTAATAGCACTAAATTCTATTTCCTCTGATTCATATGTCAAAAAGTCTCCAAGGGATTTATCATCCAAAACCATTCCTAATGATCAGCTACAATTCAATCTTGTTCTCCTTCAGCTTTGTTGACAGAAAGGAATTGGAATCCCTTGATTTGCAAAAGAGTTTGTCACCCAGTTAGAGGAGCTTCTCACTTCTGTAGTTTCTGGGAAGTATACCAAAAAGACTTTACCAGACATACAAATGACTTTTAATTATATCTGCTGTTAAAGAAAAACATTTCCATTTGATGGCACCAGATTTAACCTGATACACTCAGGAGCCTTGGGAAAATAAATTTGTGATTCATTTCAGAACACCGTGCCTGGGTCCTTCAACCCCCATTGAAGTTTGTATACCCCTCGAAAGAGGGAGTGATCTTCACTTTATTGTTTTGATTTATTGCATTTATTGAGAAAGCTCACATTTACATCTCTATGCCATGTACAGTGAATAGATCATAGAAGGAACTCTAATATATGTTGAATGAAAGATTCCCCACCTGTCCTTTTCCCTCTGAACTATTGTTTTTTTAGCTTCTCTTTTGATTTAAATATATTTTTGTCAAAATCTTATGTCCTTCATATGACCTTGTTGACAAAGCTAAGCATCATTGTCAAGACAGTCAGTAAAATCAGACTTCCTTTCTGTCAGAAATGGTCTGATTTCATTTCTTTTCAATTCATGTCACGTGTCGGTACACATGCATATGGCCACCTTCACTCTATATGATCACGACAAATGGCCAGACAGGTAGGATGAAGGATGTGCCTTGCCAACAGTGTGCTGTACCTTTATGCTCATCCCTGTGCTCCCCTGGGTCTCTCCCTTAGAGCCTGCGTCTTTGACGGAGTCTAAGCACTGAAGAGGCATGGTGCTAGTAGAAACTGTCATCCCAGTGTGGTATCTGTAGATGGAGAGCCAGAAGTCCTCACTGTGCCCCTAGTAGAAATGTCCACAGGACAGGGCAGATTCCAGGCTGTGCTGCAGGTTGTGGAACCTGGATTAAAGGCCGCAGCCTCACCCCTGGTGTCTGTTTTGTCCCTTGGGTGCCTTGGGAGAGGTCTTTGATGTCAGGTTGGTGCATGTCCAGGGGTGGGTTGGCATGCCTTTTCTGAGAAGTGGGAGAAAGGTAACTGTGTAGAAGAAGGTGGGGACAGAGTCCCTGCCTCATACCTCAGCCATGTTCAAGAGTTCTTTGAAAACCTCATTTCAAGACTGCTACTCTAGTCCAGCCCTGAATTATCTGTTGACAAGATCATTTTGGGAGAGAGAATGATGAAAACTAGTATTGCCCTACCTTATCTTTTCCTTCTGGTCTGGTGGGGTAGATGCCCAAGAAATATCAGAAGTCCAGAGTAGTGAAAAGTCAGTCCGTAAGTAGGGGGCCGACTGTGATTATCTTTAGCCTGTGGTGAGCCTCTTCTTGCAGGAATCGTTCTTTGGTCTCCAATTTGGCGGCCAGGGCTCTGGAGCTGACCTGAGGCTCTTGAGTGCTATTACTTAGCTTTATGGTTATGTGATCTCCTGGGTCATAATTTCCTGTAAATTGGCAGTGATCATAACTGTCACATTAGTAGATTGTTGTCATGAGGCAGTAGGAAGATGTCTTGAACTAACACACAATAAGCAGTCAGTCAGTGCCTACAGTCAGTCTCTGCTCTTGTGCCTGTGAAGCAGGTACTTGGGTCCCTCAGCGCTGACACCTGGGACTCCCCTGAGCCATTCTGTCCCAGGACCTCGGCAGGGAGAAGCCATACCGTACCTTGGCACTGTAGTTAGGTATTCCAGATGGATATTTCTCACTGCCTGAGAGACATTCCATCTGGCAGTCACACAAATCCCTCAGGGTTGTTATGTCTAAATTAGAAGTCACCATCTTTCCTCGCCTGTCTACTTTCTTGTCTTGTTTTTTTTAAGGATAAACCCACTGTCGGCCTGGGTCCCCAGCCAGCAGCCCAGGAGTCCTGTGATTAATGTCTTGTGTCCCATCTCTCCCCTGTATACTTGGTATCTCTTCCTCCAGTGTCATGACTCACAGCTCATATTCTTTCACTTGATCTGTGACCATGGGCTCTTTCCTACGTTCCTGCTTCCAACTCTGTTCTTTCTTTGCCTCCACTTTGCTACCAGAAGGAGCATTCTGTAACACAGGTCCACCAGGGCCCCCCCTGCTCCAACTGTCCTTCTCCGGTGGTTTCTGCGCGCCCACAAGGGACAGTGAGCCCTCAGCGTGGCATGCAGCCATTCCCTCGGGCCCTTTCTGCCTTCCCTGCCAATCCTCCCCTGCCTCCTGCTGTGTGCTCCCATAGTTCTGAGCTGCTCCTAGTCCTGAACGGCCAGGCCCTCTGCTCCGTCACAGTGCAGCTGACGCACCATCCTTGTCTTCAGGGCCCTTCCCTCTTGCCTGTGCCAGCCCAGAGTCTGCCTCTTGGCTGGCGCTTCCCTGGATTCCCCACATTTCATCCATTCTGATAGTTCCCCAACTGTAACACCTCTGAAATCAGGACAGGCAGTGGCTTCTCAAAATTTAACTGGTAGCATTTTTTTCCTTCCTAAGTGGCAACTAGAATAAAGGTGTACCATAAAATCAGTGGCATTAAATTCAATGCAGTTTGTATATTCCATTCCTGTGGAGTTAATTTTTTTTTTATGGCTTGTAAATAAAGAAATAGTGGGTTGGTGTACCCACTAAATTCCATGTTGTTTTAGATAGGGACAGTGTTTTCCTCATTTTGCATTCTCTGTACCAAGCACAGAGGCTAGCACATCTTAGAAACTTAAAAAGAAGATGGATTGAATGAATGAAGTAATGAAAGAATGAAGGCAGGGAGTCACTCCTGGGCCGACACACGAGGGCATTGTGACAGTCTCCCTCACAAGGTGGCGCTCTGGTTTATGCTGCAACATCACTTTCTTCCACCTTTCCTAACTTCATTAGAAAGGGACATGTCCATTATTTGAGGGCAGGGGAATGTAGGTTTTTGAGGCCCAGGCAGTGTATTTGGACTTCTGTCTCCCAGGTCTGAACTTGACATGGCCATCCTACCCTCAGGGCAGCTCTCCTGTCTCTGCAGTCATCTGTTGAGCTGCACGAGAGGGGTGGTGCAGGGTCTCTTGGCCATGCTAAGCCCTGTAAATTAAATGCACAAGGGAGGTCCTTTTTGGGCTCTGTGGCCCACTTTTCTTGGAAGCGTTGCCTTGTGCCAGTGTCTGATCTCTTGAGCCTTCCAGTCTGGAGGAAGCTGCTTACATAATACAAATTACATTGAAATCAAATTAGACCCAGGATATCAGTTTTTCCTCAATATGCCTTGTACTTTGTTGTCTCTCCTGGCCTATGCTTTCCCCAGATTCAGTTTCAGAAAATTGCTCAGTGAGGAGAGACCCAGAGCCAAGGCTGGGATGGTCATTCATCCCAGTGGCCATAGAGCTTTATGTCCTCTCCACCCCAGCTGTGTTCTGCTGTTTGCTAGCACCCTCTGGTTTGTCAGTTGCAGTGATAAACTCTTACTTTTCTACAACTTCTTTCAACTCTCCTTTTTAAACTGTGAGGACGTTCAGTCTCCCTTCATTTAGCACAGGCTAACCCTTTCTGTACTCTTGACAGCTTCTCTTGTTGATGTTTGTGGTCAGCTCCTCTGCGATATCTAGAAGGCAACTGAATTTCATTGATAAGTCTGTCAGTCACCATGTAAGAACAAGTAATGCCTTGGAAAGATTTCCTGAAGATAGTCATGTATTAAAGCACAACCTTCTGGAATCAACCTGTTGGAGCTGCAAGCCTACATCCATCACTGTCTGTATGATTCTCTGCATCTGATCCGTGTGGTCTTCCTGAACCGCAGTAGACTAGAGGTTGTGCCTCCTTGTGACATTGTCAGGAAGACCAACTGTCAGTGCATATAACACATCTGTGTCAGAGCTCTGGGCACAGAATCTGAGACAGCAGAGGCTCTCAGTAAGTGCAGTCCTTATTCTGGAGTGTAGGTACTCATTTGCTCACCTGGATTGAGGTTCTTCCGTGACCTCGGTCTCTTAGATATGAGTCCTTCTTTATGCCGACTGCAGCACTTCACACTGAACCCTGGGTCTGACTGGGAGGAGACATGATGGCTACCAGTAGAAGAGGAAAGGGTGGTCTCTGGGCTCTGCTATGCCCAGACCCATCTTTTTCTGTCCATGTTTCTTGATACAGATAGATCAACCCTCTCATTTAAGAGTTGCTTCCACACACCTTGAAAGCAAACCAGGAAGAGGTCAGACCTGAAATGGTAGGAACCAACATTTGATAGCAGTCCTTTGTGAAAGTATAGAGAGCACTTTGAATCTCACTTTAAAAAATCAAGTGATAACCTTGCCACCCTGTGCCAGAATAGATTTCTGGTGGGTCCACTAGTTGGAGGTTAGCTGTGATGAACATAATTATAAATATCTAGAAACAGTATGAGTGAATATTAATCTCAGAATGGGGAAGGGGGCATGTAAGCTTATAAGACCAATAGGAGAAATTGCCTAAAAATGAAAACTTACGTCAAAATGCATCCTAAAAATTAAACCGTCAAATGGGAAAAATAATACATATGAGAAAGGATTAATGGCCTTATGTATTAAAGAATTGTTGTACAACCAGCGACACTGCTAACACACCAACAGAAAAATGGGCAGCTTGTACGTGTGCACATGTATATGTGCTCGTTTGTATCTAAATATGTTAAAATGCAAAAGTGCATATAACACATCTGTGTACGTGTGCATAGAGAAAAGAGACTCCTTGAGAGGATACACACTAAAATAATAAGTTATCCCTGGGTTGTTGGATTATATATTTTTTCTTTAGGTTTCTCTGTATTTTCCTAATTTAAATTTTATTTGTATCTTTTTCTTTATACTGTTTAGTATTTTCCAGTGTTTTTTTATAGTAAGCATGCATTTCTCTTACAATCAGCAAAGTTCTAAAAGAATCCACTTTATTTAGGTTTCTGTGCTTCTGAGTAAATCCTTTGGCCCTAGGTAAACAGAAAACTTCTGAAGTTAGTTGGCAATTTATTAGATGGACACTTGATCTTTGAATGGTTTTCTCCATATACCTATACCTACTTCTGCTACCTCTTCTGTTCTCTGGAATCTTCTGCTCTTCATGACTGATCTGCCCTAGACGTCTTTGCAGTTTTTCTTATCTTTTCATTTTTGTTTCATCTGCTTTGCTTATTTAGATTTCACTTTGAATGTTCAGAATATCCCCTTCCTCTGTGCCCAAATATAAGAAATATGTGCAGGTCCAGGACAATTCAGAGTGGGCTGGAGTTCTTGGGAGAAGCTGCCCTCCTGCAGTGCAGGAGAGGTGCCTTGTGGGGTAGTGACCTCATCAGGACACCTATTACAGGGCCTGTGGGTGTGGGGTGAATGTGTTCCTACACTGTACAAACCTGTGTCCCAGTCACTGGTATTCATGACTTACAGCCCTGTGAAGCAACTAGCTTAGACAGGCTGGGACCTCAGAATATCTTTGCATTTGCCTTTGAGCTGTGTTCCCTAATGGGACTCAGTGGTTGTGTTTTGAAGTGAATGATTGAATTCACTGAATTATTGAACACTGAGGAAATTGTGTGGAAATCTCAGACGTATTATAAGAAAAGTTAATAACAATCTCTTGATTGTTTAAAGCCTGATCTGTGCTCACCCACAGGAAAAAAGAAAGGAAAGGAAAAGAAAACCTTTTCTTTTGAACTAGATTTTAGTGGTTCCGATTGACTGTGCTATTCCAGCAATCACTCAAAACAAAATTCTAGAATTCTTTATATTGTTGTCAAGGCTTCCCACTTGAATGGCCTGCCAGTCCTTCGCATCCAGAGTAATTAATAAGCTAAGTAGTTTTTCTTTGTGGAACAGCTTAGCTCTGTTCATATCGGATCTAATTACCTGTTGTCAAATGGAGCTCATTTCATGCAGGTTCCAGGCAGCAGCGACACTCCCCTGGGAGGGAGGGAGGCTAGTGCAGAGGATGGAATCTGGGAAACCCGGCAAGCCATCCCCGGTCTTCCCCCGTCTGGTCACGCCTTGCCTTGGCCTGCATGGGCTGCGTCCTCATTTTCAAAGGAAGAATGTTGGATTACCTATTTTAGGACTTACTTAGTCTTCCCATTTTGTGTCATATAGTGGCTAACCCCACCATTGGAAGATCTGTTTTAGAGATGGAACAGGGGAAACCAAGATAATTTTTTAAATGCCTGTCTGTAGAAGAGGTTAGCTGTAATTGCATTTAGATTGTTAACAAATCCTCAGTAATTAGAAAGTTGTATTTTTAAAAGTAAAGACATTTTGCTTCTATGACATTGTGACAAAGGAATGTCATGTGGCAACCTAAGTGAAGTTTTGGTTCTCTCTCAGATGGCAAACGCTGCCATTTTCTCATTTTATCTGGAGAAGACTTAATGCTAACAGTAGTGTTTTTGTTGATTTTAGATGGCTTATTTTTATTTATTTGTTATTTTTTTGAAAGATTTTATTTATTTATTTGACAGAGAGAGACACAGCGAGAGAGGGAACACAAGCAGAGGGAGTGGGAGAGGGAGAAGCAGTCTTCCTGCAGAGCAGGGAGCCCGATGCGGGGCTCGATCCCAGGACCCTGGGATCATGACCTGAGCCGAAGGCAGACACTTAACGACTGAGCCACCCAGGCGCCCCTAGATGGCTTATTTTTGAAGCCTCAAATACATTTTCTCTTTAAGTCATTATGGACTTATTTCAGTAGCCAATTAAAAAATTCTCTTACCAAACCATCATGGATGGGATCAAAGGAGAGAGCGATTATTCCTTTTCCAGGAAAGTGAGATGTATGATCCACATCAATTTATTGTCTGTTTTCTCAACAAAGCAAAATCTGGCTATTATAATAGTCACTCAGGTATATAGAAACTCTGAAAACTCCAGAGAAATTTGATTGATGTGTTATTAGTAACCCAAAATACTCAGGTTTAAAAATGATTAAAGCTAATATCAGAAATGAATTGGCATATTGCTTATGCCATTACATAAAACAAAATGGCTAAAAGCCATTTGAATTTCAGAGCTGATTAATGGCCTCAGTAGTTTCAAATTTATTTTATTTTATTTTATTTTTATTTTTTTTAAAGATTTTTATTTATTTATTTGACGGGGTGGGGAAGAACAGGAACACAAGTGGGGAAGCGGGAGCGGGAGAGGGAGAAGCAGGCTTCCCGCGGAGCAGGGAGCCCGATGTGGGGTTTGATCCCAGGACCCTGGGATCGTGACCTGAGCCGAAGGCAGACGCTTAAGGACTGAGCCACCCAGGCACCCTCAAATTTATTTTAAAGACAGATTTAGATATAAGCAATACAATTCATCTTTTTTGGTGATACCAGTGTAAGAGATTCCACTTACTATTTTTTCTCCTCTGGTAGTGTCTTAATCCTGTTCCTACTAGCTTAGGGGGAAAGGAGTAATTAATTGTAAGGGCACCATGGTATCTGATAAACCTTACAAGTCATTGGAATAAGGACTAAAAGCCATTAGGAATAAGGAAGCACCTACCTCCTCCTCATCCCCCTCCTGCTCTCCGTTCTTCTCTGTGTCAGCTGTGTTGGAGAGCCTCAAGTTGAACTCCCCCCCCCCCCCCCCCTGGTGATTCAGTAGGAGGAGTCATAGCCCTCAAGATATAGTCATGCTCATGGCTATGGCTTTTTACAAAGAACATATACAAAGCAAAATTAGTACAAGGAAAAGGTGCATGGGCGAAGTCCAGAGGAAACCAGGCACAGGCTTCCAAGAGTCCCCTCCAAGTAGAGTCATGCAGGATCCACTAGGTTTCTCCAGTGACAGCCCAGTCAGGGAAGCTCCTCAGAGACCCAGAGCCCAGGATTTTCACTGAGGACTGGTTAAGTAGGCAGCCTCTGCCAGTATGTAACAAAATTCTAGACTCCCAGGAGGAAAGCGGGTGTTTAGCGTAAACTGTATTGTTTGCACAATGTAAGCACAGTGAGCCACTTTTATCAGTTAGGGAATGGTAGGAACCCTCCCCAAATCCATATTCCCAGACACCAGCTTAGGGCCTCTCTTGCAAACAGGCCTTTTCAGGGATGGCAGTCAGACCTTCTATGTTAACTCTTTTCTGCACAGAAGGAGATGCACTTCATCCCACCCACCCCATACCTTCAGACGAGGGGCTAGCAGTGATGAACTAGCATCTCTGGATTCTCAGGAGAGAGAATTTGCCCAGTTAGGAATGGATATCTACCTGGATCCAGGCAGTTATGGTCAGGGTCACCTAGTATCAGCATGGATATTGGGAACTATTTTTGTTTGTATAGGGACTGGCAGTTGGTTTGGGGATTCGGGAGACATTCCACAAGGAAGTCAGTCATAGGGATATATGTGTGGAAGAGCCTTTCAGATACTATGTAGACGATTCTGCAAAGGCCCTCTCAGGAGTGGCATCACACAATAATAAAGAATACAAAATAATCCCCTGAACCCAGGTTTCAGATTAGATTCAGCAGGCCCAGTTGCTCTGAGTGAAATAGGATAAGGTATAGGTATTCATTTGTATAAAAACAGTGAGTGCCTAAGATATTCTGTAATAGATTTGGATACCTTATCCTTAGGTATTTTATAACATCTTAGTGAATTTTGTTTTTTACTATTCTAATTGGAACCAGTTGGGCTCCATGGAAATGGCCTGATTCTTCCCTGAGATTTAGTTTTGTAGGAGATGTACAAGAATAGTATACACTTTTACAGTATTCCTACTTGTTTTGTGTGTTTTTTTCGTTTGTTTTGTTTTTTTGTTACAAACTTTTTTGTTAAAACTTTCAGCCTGTACTATTGAAGATTCTGATTTTCAACCCTCTCCTTCTATTTTTGAATAATGCTTAATTTTTTCAATAGTGCCCATATATAAGAAGCTCTAATATTCCTTGAGGCATGGATATCTTTTATCTGTTGGAGGCTGGGTGATACAGGGCATTAAGGTGACCTTGGAGGCAGTTCCCAGAATTGGGAGACACAAAGCCTCTGCACAAACCTATTTCTGGGATGCCCTAGGAAGGACTGTCACCTTTTGCTAACCCTGTCAGGTCTACTGCCTGTGTAGAAAGTGTTTCCAGATCCCTTCAGGCAATGGGAAACCACCATAGAAATGTCATCATACCCCCATGTGGTAGAGCAACCTTGAATAGATGCATAATAATTTAGTATTGAATTAATTTAAGGAAAACATGCACATGTGCACACACACGTGCACAGAATACATGCACGCACACAAAGTATGTGTGCCAGGAAATTAAAACCCGGTGCTTCTGCCAGACCCTCATTTTTCTTTTGTTGTGGTTCACATGTGGATGATGCTTATTTGGAATTAGGTCAAAAGAAACCATGCAGCTTCCACAGTGTGGATAGCAGACAGAGTCTGCTGCTGTTGTATGTGCACTTGAGCTCCAAGGGTGCTGGTCTGGCCTCCACCGTGGCCAGGCTGCCTCACAGTCCGTGTGCAGTGCATGCCAGTGGCCTGCAGATGAATCCATCTGATGGCCAGGTATAAGCACCTTGTCTCAGCAGTATCCTCAGGCTGGTTTTTGCTTTGTATCCCAAACATCGTTGAGACAGGAAGAGGGACAGCGTACCAGAGATGATAAGACTTCTGAGGAAAAGTGAAATGTTTCCAGAGATGATAAGACTTCTAAGGAAAAGTGAAATGTTTCTTTGTGAATTGAAGAACAGAATGTAAACGTAGGAAAATATTTCCCCAGTCCCTCAGTCAGATGAGCTGGAGGGCTTTTTGAAAACTAGTGAATCCACGTGGGTCATGGACTGCCAAGAAAAGAAGTCCTCCTCCCTCAGATGAGCTGGATTTGTATGCTGTTTGTATGTTTAGGGTACAGATATACATTAGGTAGCATTACTGATTCCTGGGGACCGAGCTGTCATCTCCTTGAAGGAAACTTATTCTTCATATCCTCTACAGGGACCTACTCAGTAAACGTGTCAGCTGACTAATATGTAGCCTCGAAAGTAAGTGTTCAGGAAAAAAGAGGCAAAACTCAATGATATTAGGTTATTTCAGTAATCCTCTGTGTTCCCTGTCACCCTTCTACACCTTTGGGACTAAGGACCCCTGTTCTGGGAAACACTAAGGTCTGGTGTAGGGAAGGCTGAGCCACGATGCACAGACAGTAGTAGAAGGAATGATCTTTTAGACAGGGCAGTATTTTTTATTGTGAGTTTTACCAGCCTTACTGAGGGAGAGGGTGCTCCAAGATGCTCCTCCGTAAAGACTCCTAGACAGAAACTTGGTTTTATTCATTAGCACCCAACCTGTAGTGTACTTGGTTTCCATGATAAATAACACTTCTGATGTACATTATCTGTCTTGTGTCTTAATGCTGTTGCGGGTATTATCGTTGTTATTTTTTTATATATTTCACCCAAAGTGTGTGGACCTTTATGGGTCGGGTTGGGTTAGAAATAAATAGTCTTATTAGTGGTTAATCATTCTAATTAATGGATGCATACAAGTTTTATGAAATTGCTATGTAATAGATTTTTTAGTTATTAGCTGCTACCACTCAGTTAATCGTAGCTGCAGTTGTTTTGTTAGGATGCTGTACTTTAAGTGGGTCTATATTTTGCTCTATTAGCCGAGTTCAGATCTGCATTTGTTCTGGTCACATAGTCTTATCTATGGTAATTGAACATTGGGTATGTTGGTGGAAGGATGGGGCTGTGACACAAGAGGTCCCGTCCTCACCAACCTGCCCGGGGTTGGCATGCAGGTGTATAACATTTCTGTTGCATCTTTTGTTTTCACAGTGAGAGAAAAACGCAAGAGTCTCTTCATTAACCATGTAAGTGAAGCTGTCTCCTTG
The DNA here is from genome assembly GCF_003265705.2 of Callorhinus ursinus. Taxonomy (NCBI): domain Eukaryota; kingdom Metazoa; phylum Chordata; class Mammalia; order Carnivora; family Otariidae; genus Callorhinus; species Callorhinus ursinus. The sequence continues at coordinate 1,817,159 of NW_027397124.1, read as the reverse complement.
TGTTCTTCATAATGATTATACTGTGTAAAGAGCTTAAACCAACCATGTCTGGAATAGGTACAAATGGTTTGTGTTTTTTTGTCAGTATGTGGAAGAATGTGAAGAATGCTGTGATGTACTTACGCTGTTTGGCTTGTAATTGGACAAGCATGGCTTGGTATTTCCACCGCCCGAAGTGTTTTTCCAGAAGCCCCACACTGCTGTTGTTCCTGGGAAGATGTGTGTGAACAGTACCACAGCACATACTACACAGGTCCAAATGAAAGCCACTTCTTTTAAATTTCTAATTCTTTCCTTCTTCTACCCCACCCCCAAATTACTCTTTTTCTCCCTGTAGCTCACGTCTATTTGAATAAACCCATAATTGTTTCTATGAGGCTATCTGCCTCCACAAACACTTTCTTCTCCTTAATTGGTATTTATAGGTCCAGTAGAGTCTCTTTGTTCTTTGGGTGCTCACGGAAAGAATAAACTTGATAACATTTTAGTTTTAAAAGGATTTTTTAAAAATTCAGCTCTATTCTTTTGGCCAGTTCTGAGCAGTGTCTCCATCATCTGCTGGCCAGGCATAAGGTGTCTCTTTGAGATACTTCGTTGTTCTTCCTTGAGCAGTAGGTGCAGCTTGCTGGCTCCATCTCTGCTCTGTCCACCCTCCCACTAACACCTTCCCACCCGGTGACCCCCAACTTGTACCTCTCAGGAGTGTGAAGACCTGCCACTTTCCTCTCCCTCTAAATGTATGCCTCTTTATTTAGGAAAGAAAACTGTCTCTGTGAGGTATGGAATGATGAAGTAGGTGAATTGCCAAAATAAGTATGCTATAAATTCTCATATTGAAAAGAAGAATGATGTATTTGACCTTATAAGGGTTTTTCTGAGAATTTCTAGATTGTCTGCCTTTAAGTATTTGTGGATTTTGAAATATTTGGCACTGAAGCTGTGTTAAAGAGACTTAAAGCTATAATACTGCCTTCCCTGCCTTTTGGAAATCTGCACAAAATGCAGTTGAAAAGAAATTCATAAGCTGGACCCACACTCTCAACGGGGCTCCATGCTTGGCCCTTAGGAGATTGGCAGAGTCAGGATATATACATGCTTATACGGTGTTTGAACGGTCAGAGAGAGGGTCTGTAGTTTTTATTGGATTCTTTTTTTTTTTTTTAAGATTTTATTTATTTATTTGACACACAGAGAGAGACAGCTAGAGAGGGAACACAGCAGTGGGAGTGGGAGAGGGAGAAGCAGCCTCCTGGCTGAGCAGGGAGCCTGATGTGGGGCTCTGTCCCAGGACCCTGGGATCATGACCCAAGCCACAGGCAGACGCCTAACAACTGAGCCACCCAGGCACCCCTTTTATTGGATTCTTAAAGCATTCGTGACCTCTTCCCTGGCCTTCTCAAATTTTGAAGCATCAATGTATAAAGCATCTATGAAATTAAAATTTATGTCGCAAGGAAAACATATACCTTATTAAAAAAGCAGTTATATACCTAGACATAGAAATTTGAGTGATTTGAACTAATTTTATAAATCCTTACTTTTCATTTCTTTGCCTGCTGGGTGCTCTTGGGTACTCTCTGACTCATTATTAGCACGTCTGACAAGGAACTTGCAAGGAAGAGAGAAGAGCTCAGCCTGCAGACAAGTTACCTTTCCCGGTCATTGCAGCTCTATTAAAGGTGTTTTGAAGAAAGAGGAGGATGGGAGTTTGTCCCCGCCAGCTATTGTGATTGTGGCTAATGAGACAGAGATGTACTCTCTAAGTGCTAATCCGCAGATCTGTTTTTATACTTTCTCCCACGTAACCTCCCACTTTGTGTGGGGTACAGTCCTGGCACACACAGAGTACATATCTCTTGGACCGAGAATATGGATTAGAATGGTAGGCTATGCATTGTAACCCAGCTCAGCCCTCAGACCTCTGTAAAACATCTCATCTCCTGACACAAAGAGTGAAATCACACAGTTGTTGAAGTCTGCTCTCATGTGCTTGTTCCTGTATAAAAGAAATCTCTGTGTTGATGGCTGTGTAACAGCGTGACCCTCCAGTCTGTGAACAGACCTAGTTGCAAAATAGCATATTGGTTCTGGCTGCACTGGGAAAAGTCACTGGTATGTGCCATTCCAACGAACTGGAATATAATTTGAGTGAAATTACTACAGATTCAATTAGGCTAATAAACCAGCTGTGCTTTTCAGGTTTCGAGACACTTGGGAGGTTAAGTTAGACACTAGACAAAGGGTAAGTCCTCCTCCCCCTCATCAGGAGCAGCAGTGGTCGTCTCTTGAGTACTTGACCCTATTTGTGCCAGGGTCTGTTCTAGTTGTTTGAACCTCCTTAGTAGCCATTCTGGGTAGGTACAATTTATCATTTCCATTTTACAGATGAGGAAAGTGAGGCACAAAGAAGTTAGCCAAATAAGTAGTGGGCCCAGGACTGGGAACCGGGTGGTCTGGCCCCAGAACTCCCCTCTTAGCTTTCATCCTGTATGCTTCTCAGAGGATGATGCCAGTTCCCATTTGGATGGAGGTTGTTAAGCTTATTTATCTAAAGTTAGAGATGACATTTATAATTAAATTTTTATAGGATCATTTCTGAATATGGGCCCTAACTAAAATTTGTAATCTAATTTGTTGTTGAGCTGTGGAATAACAGTTATTCTTTGCCCTTGCTTATAAAACCTCTTTATTTTTTATTTGCTTTATTGTGAGGGATGTTGTTTCTTTAATTTCTCCTTCAAGTTTCTGAAGAACATACTTAGTACATGTTGCTAAGATAATCTACAAAGAGGCTACTGCTAACAAACAAAGAAAGCAGTGGCTGCAGGTAAGCCATTTTTAGAATGGCGGGGGTGGTCAGCTCTACTCCTGGATAGTGGTGACTTCTACTAGTTGGAGGAGAATTTGGCTTTTCTAGCTCCCAGCTAGCAACACATTAGCAAGTGACAGTAGACTTTGGGAATATTATGTAGGGAAAGGATCAGTTGAGAATGGAACACCACCCAGGCTAGAAAAGAGATGGGCCTTTAACTGGCTCAGAAGAGCCAGGACAGACAAAATATTAAGTGAAAGGAGGCTGCTTCTGAAAGAAATATGACAGGTTTTAAAGCTTGAAACCATTTGAGGATAAACCTCTCTAGGTATTTTGACAGTTAAGTCAGGGTGAATTTTAAAGATTAATATTCTACTCAGCATTTATCTGTTTTATTATTTTTTAAAAGATTTTTATTTATTTGACAGAGAGAGAGCAAGAGAAGGAACACAAGCAGGGGGGGCGTGGGAGAGGGAGAAGCAGGCTTCCCGCTGAGCAGGGAGCCGGATGTGGGGTTTGATCCCAGGACCCTGGGATCGTGACCTGAGCCGAAGGCAGACACTTAACGACTGAGCCACCCAGGCGCCCCCTTTCTATGTTTTAGATGTAATTGGTATTAACAGTTGTTGGAAAATATAATACATTATGAAAGACACTTAGGTTTTAAAAAATTTTTTATTGTTATGTTAATCACCATACATTACATCATTAGTTCTTGATGTAGTGTTCCATGATTCATTGTTTGTGCATAACACCCAGTGCTCCACGCAGAATATGCCCTCTTTAATACCCATCACCAGGCTAACCCATCCCCCCACTCTCCTCCCCTATAGAACCCTCAGTTTGTTTTTCAGAGTCCATCCTCTCTCATGGTTCCTCTCCCCCTCCGACTTACTCCCCTTCATTCTTCCCCTCCTGCTATCTTCTTCTTTTTCTTTCTTCCTAACATATGTTGCATTATTTGTTTCAGAGGTACAGATCTGTGATTCAACAGTCTTGCACAATTCAGAGCGCTCACCATAGCACATACCCTCCCTGATGTCTATCACCCAGCCACCCCATCCCTCCCACCCCCCACCACTCCAGCAACCCTCAGTTTGTTTCCTGAGATTAAGAACTCCTCATATCAGTGAGGTCATATGATACATGTCTTTCTCTGACTTATTTCACTCAGCATAACACCCTCCGGTTCCATCCACGTTGTTGCAAATGGCAAGATCTCATTCCTTTTGCTGGCTGCATAATATTCCATTCTGTATATATACCACATCTTTTTTATCCATTCATCTGTCGATGGACATCTTGGCTCTTTCCACAGTTTGGCTATTGTGGACATTGCTGCTATAAACATTGGTGTGCACGTACCCCTTTGGATCCCTACATTTGTATCTTTGGAGTAAATACCCAGTAGTGCAATTGCTGGATAGCATGGTAGCTCTATTTTCAACTGTTTGAGGAACCTCCATACTGTTTTCCAGAGTGGTTGCACCAACTTGCATTCCCACCAACACTGTAGGAGGGTTCCCCTTTCTCCACATCGCCGCCAAAATCTGTCATTTCCTGACTTGTTCATTTTAGCCATTCTGACTGGTGTGAGGTGGTATCTCATTGAGGTTTTGATTTGGATTTCCCTGATGCCGAGCGATGTTGAGCACTTTTTCATGTGTCTGTTGGCCATTTGGATGTCTTCTTTGGAAAAATGTCTGTTCATGTCTTCTGCTCATTTCTTGACTGGATTATTTGTTCTTTGGGTGTTGAGTTTGATAAGTTCTTTATAGATTTTGGATACTAGCCCTTTATCTGATATGTCATTTGCAAATATTTTCTCCCATTCTGTCGGTTGTCTTTTGGTTTTGTGGACTGTTTCCTTTGCTGTGCAAAAGCTTTTTATCTTGATGAAATCCCAATAGTTCATCTTTGCCCTTGCTTCCCTTGCCTTTGGCGATGTTTCTAGGAAGAAGTTGCTGCGGCTGAGGTCGAAGAGGTTGCTACCTGTGTTCTCCTTTAGGATGTTGATGGACTCCTGTCTCACGTTTAGGTCTTTCAACCATTTGGAGTCTATTTTTATGTGTGGTGTAAGTAAATGGTCCAGTTTCATTCTTCTGCATTTGGCTGTCCAATTTTCCCAACACCATTTGTTGAAGAGACTGTCTTTTTTCCATTGGACATTCCTTCCTGCTTTGTCAAAGATTAGTTGACCATAGAGTTGAGGGTCCATTTCTGGGCTCTCGATTCTGTTCCATTGATCTATGAGTCTGTCTTTGTGCCAGTACCATACTGTCTTGATGATGACAGCTTTGTAATAGAGCTGGAAGTCTGGAATTGTGATGCCGCCAGCTTTGCTTTTCTTTTTCAATATTCCTCTGGCTATTCGGGGTCTCTTCTGGTTCCATACAAATTTTAGGATTATTTGTTCCATTTCTTTGAAAAAAGTGGATGGTATTTTGATGGGGATTGCATTGAATGTGTAGATTGCTCTAGGAAGCATTGATATCTTCACAATGTTTGTTCTTCCACTCCATGAGCATGGAACGTTTTTCCATTTCTTTGTGTCTTCTTCAATTTCTTTCATGAGTATTTTATAGTTTTCTGAGTACAGATCTTTTGCCTCTTTGGTTAAATTTATTCCCAGGTATCTTACGGTTTTGGGTGCAGTTGTAAATGGGATCGACTCCTTGATTTGTCTCTCTTCTGTCTTGTTGTTGGTGTATAGGAATGCCACTGATTTCTGTGCATTGATTTTGTATCCTCCTACTTTACTGAATTCCTGTATGCGTTCTCGCAGTTTTGGGGTGGAGTCTTTTGGGTTTTCCACATATAGTATCGTATCATCTGCAAAGAGTGACAATTTGACTTCCTCTTTGCCGATTTGGATGCCTTTGATTTCTTTTTGTTGTCTGATTGCTGTGGCTAGGACTTCTAATACTATGTTGAATAGCAGTGGTGATAGTGGACATCCCTGCTGCATTCCTGACCTTAGAGGAAAAGCTGAGAGCTTTTGAGAATGATATTCACTGTAGGTTTTTCATAGATGGCTTTTATGATACTGAGGTATGTACTCTCTATCCCTATACTCTGAAGAGTTTTGATCAAGAAAGGATGCTGTACTTTGTCAAATGCTTTTTCTGCATCTATTGAGAGGATCATAGGATTCTTGTTCTTTCTTTTGTTAATGTATTGTATCACATTGATTGATTTGCGGATGTTGAACCAGCCTTGCAGCCCAGGGATAAATCCCACTTGGTCATGTTGAATAATCCTTTTAATGTACTGTTGGATCCTATTGGCCTAGTATTTTGGTGAGAATTTTTGCATCCATATTCATCGAGGTTATTGGTCTGTAATTCTCCTTTTTGATGGGGTCTTTTTCTGGTTTTGGGATCAAGGTCATGGTGGCCTCATAAAATGAGTTTGGAAGTTTTCCTTCCATTTCTATTTTTTGGAACAGTTTCAGGAGAATAGGTATTAATTCTTCTTTAAATGTCTGATAGAATTCCCCTGGGAAGCCATCTGGCCCTGGGCTTTTGTTTGTTGGGAGATTTTTGATGACTGCTTCAATTTCCTTAGTGGTTATAGGTCTGTTCAGGTTTTCTATTTCTTCCTGGTTCAATTTTGGTAGTTGATACATCTGTAGGAATGCATCCATTTCTTCCAGGTTATCTAATTTGCTGGCATAGAGTTGCTCATAATATGTTCTTATAATTGTTTGTATTTCTTTGGTGTTGGTTGTGATCTCTCCTCTTTCATTCATGATTTTGTTGATTTGGGTCATTTCTCTTTTCTTTTCAATAAGTCTGGCCAGGGGTTTATCAATCTTATTAATTCTTTCAAAGAACCAGCTCCTAGTTTCATTGATCTGTTCTACTGTTCTTTTGGTTTCTAGTTCATTGATTTCTGCTCTGATCTTTATTATTTCTCTTCTCCTGCTGGGTTTAGGCTTTATTTGCTGTTCTTTCTCCAGCTCCTTTAGGTGTAGGGTTTGGTTGTGTATTTGAGACCTTTCTTGTTTCTTGAGAAAGGCTTGTATTGCTATATACGTTCCTCTCAGGACTGCCTTTGCTGTATCCCAAAGATTTTGAACAGTTGTGTTTTCATTTTCATTGGTTTCCATGAATTTTTTTAATTCTTCTTTAATTTCTTGGTTGACCCATTCATTCTTTAGTAGGATGCTCTTTAGCCTCCATGTACTGAGTTCTTTCTGACTTTCCTCTTGTGATTGAGTTCTAGTTTCAAAGCATTGTGGTCTGAAAATATGCAGGAAATAATTCCAGTCTTTTGATACCGGTTGAGACCTGATTTGTGACCTAGGATGTGATCAATTCTGGAGAATGTTCCGTGGGCACTAGAGAAGAATGTGTATTCCGTTGCTTTGGGATGGAATGTTCTGAATATGTCTGTGAAGTCCATTTGGTCCAATGTGTCATTTAAAGTCTTTCTTTCCTTGTTGATCTTTTGCTTAGATGATCTGTCCATTTCAGTCAGGGGGGTGTTAAAGTCCCCCACTATTATTGTATTGTTGTCAATGTGTTTGTTCGCTTTTGTTATTAATTGCCTTATATAATTGGCTGCTCCCATGTTAGGGGCATAGATATTTACAATTGTTAGATCTTCTTGTTGGATAGACCCTTTAAGTAGGATATAGTGTCCTTCCTCATCTCTTATTACAGTCTTTGTTTTAAAATCTAATTTGTCTGATATAAGGATTGCTACCCCAGCTTTCTTTTGGTGTCCATTAGCATGGTAAATGGTTTTCCACCCCCTCACTTTCAATCTGGAGGTGTCTTTGGGTCTAAAATGAGTCTCTTGCAGACAGCATATTGATGGGTCTTGTTTTTTAATCCAATTTGATAGCCTGTGTCTTTTGTTTGGGGCATTTATCCCATTTACATTCAGGGTAACTATTGAAAGATATGATTTTAGTGCCATTGTATTGCCTGTAAGGTGACTGTTACTGTATATTGTCTGTGTTCCTTTCTGATCTATGCTGCTTTTAGGCTCTCTCTTTGCTTAGAGGACCCCTTTCAATATTTCTTGGAGGGCTGGTTTCGTGTTTGCAAATTCCTTTAGTTTTTGTTTGTCTTGGAAGCTTTTTATCTCTCCTTCAATTTTCAATGAGAGCCTAGCTGGATATAGTATTCTTGGCTGCATATTTTTCTCGTTTAGTGCTCTGAAGATATCCTGCCAGTCCTTTCTGGCCTGCCAGGTCTCTGTGGATAGGTCTGTTGCCAATCTAATATTTCTACCATTGTGGGTTACATATCTCTTCTCCCGAGCTGCTTTCAGGATTTTCTCTTTGTCTCTGAGACTTGTAAGTTTTACTATTAGATGTCAGGGTGTTGGCCTATTTTTATTGATTTTGAGAGGGGTTCTCTGTGCCTCCTGGATTTTGATGCCTGTTTCCTTCCTCACATTAGGGAAGTTCTCTGCTATTATTTGCTCCAATATACCTTCTGCTCCTCTCTCTCTTTCTTCTTCTTCTGGGATCCCAAGTATTCTGATGTTGTTTCATCTGATCTTATCGCTTATCTCTCGAATTCTGCCCTTGTGATCCTGTAGTTGTTTCTCTCTCTTTTTCTCAGCCTCTTTATTTTCCATCATTTGGTCTTCTATATCGCTGATTCTCTCTTCTGCCTCATTTATCCTAGCAGTTAGTGCCCCCATTTTTGATTGCACCTGATTAATAGCCTTTTTGATTTCGACTTGGTTAGATTTTAGTTCTTTTATTTCTCCAGAAAGGTTTCTCTAATAACTTCTACACTTTTTTCAAGCCCAGCTAGTATCTTTAAAGTCATGATTCTGAACTCTAGGTCCGAGATGGTACTGATGTCTGTATTGAGTAGGTCCCTGTCTGACGGTACTATCTCTTGTTCTTTTGGCTGAGGTGATTTCTTTCGTCTTGTCATTTTGTCCAGAGGAGAATAGATGAATGAGAGAACAAAATGCTAACAGATTAACAACGTCCCCAGCAAATATACTGTATACAAATCAGAAAAGACCTGAGACCAGGGGAAAAGAAAGGGAAAGAAAGAAAGAAAAAAAACAAGAAGGAAAAGATAAAAACAAAAACAGAACAATACAAAAAGAACAGAATATGGTCATATATGATCAGGCTAGTGCATAGATCAGTGCCACACACTAGATTTTGGGCATATTTTGGTCTGTTAGAAAAAAGTGCCTCCTAAAATTTTAAAGGAAGAAAGACTTATATATGTACAAAATAAGGGTTGATACAATGAAGGAATGGAAGATGACTGTAAAGATGAAAATTATAAAAGATTTTATAAAAGGAATTGATAAGATAAGAAGTTGTTTGAAAAAAGAAAGAAGATTTAAAAAAAAAGCGAATGTGATCAGGCAGGAGACTAGAACAAAGCCATACACTAGTGATTTAGGGTATATTTTGATCTGTTAGAAGAAACTGTATCTCAGAATTTTAAAGAGAGAACAGCTTATATATATATGCCAAAAATAAGGGTAACTACTATGAAGGGATAAAATATGACTCTAAAAATGAAAAATAAAAAATGTTTTTTTAAAAAAGGGTTGATAAGATGTTTGTTGAAAAAGGGAAAAAGAAAAATTAAAAAAACAGTTAAAAAAATTAACTTTGAAAAACTAATGAATCATGGTAAAAAAAAAGCCATGAATTCTATGTGCAGTATTCCCCTAGCGCTGGAGTTCTCCCGTTCTCCTTGATCGGTAAACTTGGTCTTGGCTTGCTGGCTGTTCGTGCTGATCTTCCGGGGGAGGGGCCTGTTGCCATGGTTTTCAAATGTCTTTGCCGGAGGCGGAATTGCCGCGCCCTTGTCGTCCGGGCTAAGCAAGCTGATCGGGTTTGCTTTCAGGAGCTTTTGTTCCCTGCAAGCTCTGGTACAGCTTTGGAGGACCAGGGTGAAAATGGTGGCCTCCCAATCTCCACTGGGAGGAGCTGAGAACTCGGGGCCCGCTCCTCAGTGCGCCCCCAGAGAAAAGCAAGTCACTCCCGCCTCCCTGGTCTCAGGCTGCACTGCGTGCTCCCTCGGCCTGTGACCGAGTGTTTCTATCTCTGGCACCCGACGTGGTGTGGAGTCTCCAAACCCAGCAGATCCTTGCGGTGCGCTCCCACGCTGCTCCTCCTGGGGGAGGAAGGGAAGTCTCCCCGGTTCTGCTGCTTGTTGGGTCCCTGCTGGAGGAGCAGTGTCCCGACTGGGCCGCGGATCACAGTTTATGGCACCCCCCAGCTGAGAGCCCGTGCCTCGGCTCCGTCTCTGTAGCCGGCTTCCCTGTTCCGATACCTGGGAGCTCTGCTGCACTCAGGCACCCCCGGTCTTTCTGTGACCCCCGAGGGTCCTGAGACCACACTGTCCCGCGAGGGTTCCACCCCCCGCTTAGCCACTGGAGCGACGTCCCTCAGCGGAGCTGACTTCTAAAAGTTCCAATTTTGTGCTCCGCAGCTCTATCACTTGCTTAGGCCCCCTACTCCACTGTCTCTTCTCCAGAATATTGCCTTGGATTTACTTCTCCGCACGTCCTACCTTCCAGAAAGTGGTCACTTCTCTGTTCAGATAGTTGTTGATACTCTCTTCTTCGGTCTCCTGTTGAGTTCGTAGGTGTTCAGAATGGTTTGATCCCTATTCAGCTGAATTCCTGAGGCCAGATGAAATCCATGTCTCCTACTCCTCCGCCATCTTGCCGACACTTAGGTTTTTAAAAGAGGGTTGGGTAAAGAGCTTTGTTTAAAGTTTGTACTTCATTCAACATTTGCTAAAGTTTTGGCTTTGCTTTTTCTTTAAGGTTAGCTATTTTAATGAATCTTTTAATTAAAATGTGAAGATCTCTCATAAATTGTGAGTGGCGTTGCAGGTGTCTGGAGTCTAGAATCACTGTTGAAACTGAGGGATAACATGCCTTTTACTTTGGCCTAATTTTTCTGTGACATCCTCTTGCCATTTGGTGACAGCATACCTAAAGTGAATGGATCATTCTAAGAAGTTGAAAAGAAATTTAAAAAGAATGAATCAGGGGCGCCTGGTGTTAAGCATCTGCCTTCAGCTCAGGTCATGATCCCAGGGTCCTGGAATCGAGCCCCCCATCGGGCTGGCTCCCTGCTCAGCGGGAAGCCTGCTTCTCCCTCTCCCACTCCCCCTGCTTGTGTTCCCTCTCTTGCTGTCGCTCTCTGTCAAATAAATAAATAAAATCTTTAAAAAAAAAATGAATCAGAAGTTGAATGGCTGGACTACCTTAGTCTCGTGAAAAACAATTACAATATTTGTCTTAATAATGAAATAGGTGATATTTCTAGAAACTTTGTGAGAGAATAAAGTAACTATAGGGTGTTACATATCAGTTAAGCAATAGTCACACTGTTAGCTGGACTTAGAACCAAAAGGATTTCCTCAAGCTCCAGACCTACCACCTGATAATTTGGGGACCTTGAAAAAGTCTGGAAGTCTCAGTTGTCCTGTCTCATAGAATAGGACATAATTCCCGGCTTACTTGACTCAGATGTTACAATGGAAAGGAAGGTGATTTGCAAACTAATTGTAACACCATATAAATATGTTGATGTTATTACTATTAGTGCCTCTTGGAATATAGATAAATTCTGTTTAATTTTCCAAGTTCAGTACCAAAACTGACAAAAGTCTTTCTGGTATTTTGAGTACGGGTACAGTGTTTTTATAATTGTAAAGATCAGGGTGGAATATATTCTCTTCAACTTTGGGAATACTGCTGGGTAGAGAGTCAATAGTCTTCTTAAGTAGATAAATTCTGAATTGATTTCTGCCATCTAGCTTTGAATGGGATAGTAGATTCCTTCTCAAAGGATGTCTATGCTGTTATACTCTACATCTGTTAAGCCATAAAAGTCCAAGAATGAAGTGAGTTTGATCCAGGAACTGAAATTTAAAAAATTCAAAACCTTACTTTGCCTCTTTGGGAAATTTGCTCTTAATAGAACACAAATTTATTGAGTAACTGCTATGTTAGCATCAATACAATATGCTTGGATGGTGTGAAAAAAGCCTCACTAAGATTTTAATCTCAGTAAAATTTTAAAAGTCCAGGAAGATCAAAGGATCCAACCTATATTTTGAAATAATTTCAAATTTATAGGATAGTTGTAGTAATACAAGAGTATAGGATTTTCACAGCTCCCTGAGGGAACCTTAGATATTCTGGTTCTCACACACTCATTCTTCTTGACACAGGATGTTGAAATAGGGGGCACACTTTGTTCTTTTATCTCTCTCTTTTTTTTAAAGAGAATCTAGAAATGATAATGGTGTACACACTGATAATGTTGATAGAGATGAGAAGTTCGTGTCAGGTGTCAGGTCCTTGAGTGTCTTGGTTATATCTATAAAACACTTCCTCTTGTCTTGTCTTGTTTGTCTCCTGTTTGCTCCTCACCCACCCTTTCTGCATTGGTCACTCTTACTATGTGGCACAAATAAAGTGCGGCTTGTAAAATGTAATCGTGTATACAAATACAGGATAGCTAACAGGTGGAATTGCTTCCCTGGTGCCTTCGTAGGTCATTTTGAAGACTACATTGTCCTTGTTAAGACACACAAGTAAAGGGGTCACTAAACCAGTGTTAGGACTTGTCCTAGAAACTTCACGGCATATTGTTGGTGGGAGTTGCTCTGTTGAAACCATGATCTTTTGTATATGCTGTTAGGATCTCATCTGTGAGTAAGCCAGCACAAATTCTTGATCATGGTTGCCTGGTTTTCACATTGCTTAGACACTGTTGTATGGCTGGAAGGAGCTGTTCTTATATGACTTCAGTCTGTGACCTCCCAGTTCCTTTGTTGTCATTTACTAAGGAACACAGCTGTTCCTTGCGTGAGCTGGACAGGCACCCTCTTTACTATGCCATTTTATTTTTCACTTTTTGCTCTCTTAACCTCAGTTTCAACTTCATCATCTTGCTTAGGGATTTCTAGAGTAGAGAGAGCAAAGAAAAAACAGGAAGTCTGAGAAAGAGCAAGGACTTTGCCCAAAGAGCCCTTTAAGAAGCAGACTCTCTTGCCTCTTACTCTTTAAGCAGAGGCTCCCACCCCAGCATCTCTGTTAGACTGTTATTTTACTTTATGTAAACATTGTTATACATATCTATGTTACATGAAGTTATATGTGTTATATATGTTATGTAGTCATATAAACACATATAACTTTTACACATACATATATTTAACTTTTTTTGGAAAAATTTCAAACTTACAGCAGTTGTAATAATAATAGTACAAAAAATTCCTATATACCCTTTACCCAGATTTACCACTTTTAAGCCAGTGTTTTATCACTTTCTACCCATCCTCTGATCATTATTCTATATATTTTCTTTTGAAATGTTTGGGAGTAGATTACCTGCATCATTCCCTTTACATCCTAATACTTCACTATGTACTTCCTAAGCACAAGGATATTCTCTGTATAACTACAATATTGTTATCAAAATCAAGAATTTAACATTGGTAAAATTCTTTTTAATTAACTGTCCATAATCCAGTTGTGTTAAGTGGCCCCATAATGTCCTGTGTAGCATGTTTTTCTCTGCTACTGCTTTCAGTCCAGGATCACACAATGGCATTTAGTGGGTGTGCCCCTCAGTGTCCTTTAATCTGGAGAGAGCCTCAGCCTTTCTTTGTCTTTCATGACACTGACATTGTTGAAGAATACAGGGCCAGATGTTTTTTGTTTGGTTGGTTTTTTAAAGATTTATTTATTTATTTGAAGGAGGGGAGGGGCAGAGGGAGGCAGTCTTCCAGCAGACTCCGCGCTTAGCATGGAGCCCAACGCAGGGCTCAGTCTCACGACCTGTGAGATCATGACCTGAGCTGAAACCAAGAGTCAGATGTTTAACTGACTGAAGCACCCAGGCGCCCCAGTTTTTTTTTTTTTTTTAAGATTTTATTTATTTATTTGACAGAGTGATAGAGACACAGTGAAAGAGGGAACACAAGCAGAGGGAGTGGGAGAGGGAGAAGCAGGCTTCCCGCGGAGCAGGGAGCCCGATGTGGGGCTCGATCCCAGGACCCTGGGATCATGACCTGAGCTGAAGGCAGACGCTTAATGACTGAACCACCCAGGCGCCCCTGTTTTTTTTTTTTTTTTTTTAACAGAATGCTTCTCATTTTGGATTTGTCTGAAGGATTTAGGAAAGCATTTGCAGCCAGAATACTTCATGGAATGCTCCCTGGCGCTTCTTAGTGTTTCAAATCTGGAGACACAATATCCTTCTGACTTCATTGGTGAATTTGATTTTGATCACCCTGCAAGGAGCTGTCCAGATTCTCTACCCAGTATTTAATGACATTCCCCTGCCAACTCATAAGCAGCCTATGGGCCATCAAATATCCTGCTCCTTATCTTCAACCCCAGATTTAGCATCTATTGATCATTCTTGCTTGAACCAGTCTTTATATTTTGGTTGCAGAATGCTAATTTTCCAGCCCCATTGCTTCCTCCCCATGTGGCAGTCATTATTCTGTTCTCAGGGGAACCCTTTCTTCCCATCCACCCATTCTACCATCCATCCACCTTTAGTATGGACTTCTGGATTTCTGTTTTTTCAGTGATAGCCATTTCTGTCTTTAATTATTTTGATGCTCATATTTCCCTAGATTGTCTAGTGGCAGTCTTTTTAAACTGGCTCTGTGTTCTTGCGGCATGCCCCCATCTTTTTTTTTTTTTTTTTTTTGAGCACTCTCTTGCTTTTTGGTACAGTAAGATGTTTTAGGCTCACCTTGTACCTCCCTGGAATCAGCCATTTTTCCAGGGAGCCCTGGTTCCCGCCCCCCATCGCCAGCCCCCATGACAAGAGTATTAGAAACCCAGATCTAGAATTCATTGTACTCCTCGCTGCTCGGTGTCAGTGTTTCTCACTGGCCCATTTAGCAAACATGACTAGGAAAGAGACATTTTAGAAATCATTAATTCCTACTGATACTTTAATTTCCAGTTCTAGTCCATCCCATCAGGTGTTTTCTTGCTTTTGGTTTTTAACTATTTTTTTCCTTCTATGAAAAATGTATTTTTTAAAAAAACAGTTTTATTGAGATATAATTTATGTACCACAGAATTCACCCATTTAAAGTATACAATTTAGTGGTTTTTAGTATATTCATAGAGTTGTGCAACCTTTACCACAGTCAATTTTAGAATGTACTCATTACCCCAAAAAGAAACCTTGTATTCATCAGCAGTCACTCTGTTCTTCCTGTCCCCCCAGCTCCTGGCAACCACTACTCTGCTTCCTGCCTCTACAGATTTGTCCCTTCTGGCCATTTCATAGAAATCTAATCGTACGTTATGTAGCCTTTTGTGACAGACTTCTTTCGGTAGCATGTTTTCAGGGTGCATCCACATTGAATTAGTTTATATTAGAACTCCATTCCTTTTTATGGCAAATACTATTCCATCATGTGGCTAGGCCATATTTTATCTATCCATTCATCAGTTGATGGACATTTGGGTTGTTTCCACCTTTTGGCTATTTTGAATAATGCTGCTATGAACATTCTTGTACAGGTTTTTGTATGGACATACATTTTCATTTCTCTTGGGCATATACCTAGGGGTAGAATTGCTGGGATATATGGCCATTCTATATTTAACATTTTGAGGAATTGCCAAACTGGTTTTCAGAGTAGCTGGTCTTTGGCTTTTCATATTGTGTCTGCAGTTTTATGAATTCAGTTTTAAACTCTGATCAACAGTTAGCTACTTGTTTCTTCAAATCGCAACTCTTATTTTTTTCTTTACTTCCTTTTTACTTTTTAAACTTTTCCCAAGAGAAGAAATAACCTTCAGGAACCAGGAACATTTTTACCAATAGGACTATAACTGCATTCATTGAGAATTTTGAAGGGCACAAGTTGGTGTAGCAAGAACACTTTATTAGGAGTCAGATGGCCTGAACTCTGATTGTTCTGATAGAGCTCCACTTTGTGATGCCCAGTTCTTGTGTGACTTGGTAAAGTGCTTCGATTCTGTCACCCATAAAGAGGAATGCTACTGCTTACCTCCCAGAACTGTCTCGCAGGATAGTTATGAATGGCAATGGAGATAGGATATGTGTGGGCCTTTAAACATTTGCATTGTGCATATTTGAGCTTCTGCAACAGTTTCCTAATTATGTAGAAGAGTGAGCTCAAATGAATTAGGAAAGAAACTTGAATTTCTTATATTCTCAGGCAAGTCTAACCTATTTTTGAGTCTTTCTGTAAATTAAAAATTTTAAGACCTACATTGGATAAACATCCACCCTACTTTACCCCCAGCATTCTGGAATATGCTCATTTCCCACCCCACCCTACCCAGAAAATACAGCCTGGACTATATATGCCATTGCATTAAAGAAATGAAGTAATAGAAAAAATGTTATTTGGAACATGAACCTCTGTTTCTTTAGTAGCTGCAGAAAGAACCCAGGGAGCAGTAAATACACGCTGTCCTACTTGCCTTGCAGAAGCCTCCGGAGGGGTTGGGAGCCCGGGGCGGCACCGCACACCCTCAGTACTCAGCCCTCAGTGCTCTCAGGAAAATCTCTGCCTCAGATGGTGCCAAGCCTAAAAGATTATATTTCTGGATTTTGCCTCACAGCCAGAAATTTAATGACAAAAAGTACTTCTCATTGTAGAGTTGGTGCACTGAGCCATAATAAAGCCAAGATTTGACCTGGGATTGAAGTACATTATGAATGTAATTATTTTGTAGTGACAGCATGCATGACTCACAGTAGAGCATAATTTGACCTCAGTGCTGGCATTGGCCCCATTTTTGTTCTTGAAATCCAATGTTGGTTTATTTTCTGTTTCCATAAATTAATGATTTTGTCCGCTTTGGTTCTTAGTTCCATGGATGTTTGCTTTTTCTTTTAGTTTTTCAGAACTTGCAGTTTTTCCCTGCTATAAAAAATTGATCCTGCTAAAAGCTGTTCAGTCTCCCTTTTTCTTCCATGGAATATTAGTTTGTTAATACCTTGAGATCAGAGATGAGGGGTCTTCCTTTTGTTTGTTCTGTTATTTTGTCATCGGGTCTCTGAGGCCTGTTGGTGGTATTGGAAGGATGCTGGTCTCAGCTGTGAATGCTTCTTCCCTCTTGGATAAGAGGTTTGTATGGACTTGGAAATTGCACAGAATGTCCTTGTATCCACTCCATATTGGCTGTATGACTTGGGCAAAGATACTTTCTTAATCGTTAGATTAAGAAAGTATCACACCTGCCTTCATGGTTTTAGGAGACTATCTACACATCATGAGTGTTCAGATGGTGGCAGGTGGTGGCCGTGGGCACCCCAGCCCCTTTGTCCACCTCTCCGGTGCTATTCCCGCATATATTTTGCACACATGAGGCCTTCAGTTAATTCCTAATAAAGGAATACTAGTGCAAATTTCATTTCTCTGTGCTCTGGGAAACTAGCCTTCTTAATGAAGGTCATGGCTTAAAAAAAAATAAGGGAACTTTCATTTTTGAAGATTTTATTTGTTTTTCAAACTTTTACAACTTTTTTTCCTCTACTAATATTACCTCATATTTTCTAATGCTTTATTTTTATTTGATCCTAACAAACCCTAAGAAATAGTAGGTCAGTTTTGTCCAACCATTGAAAATGGGAAGTTAAAGCACAGAGACTAAGTGTTATTAAGTGACTTAATAATACTCGTTGAGCATGTCCATGTGCTCAGCACCCCAGGTGTTACCCTGGGGATAGCCCTCCCAGCACCACGATGAGCTCTCCATATTTTATAGATGAAGACATTGAAGCTTGGGGAGGTAAAGCATATAGTGACCTTATAATTTATTGCCCAAACGGGGACACTATTGAGTGTGAAAAGGGATGCTATTATTGGTTACTCAAGGACAACGGGCAAACTTGGACTGTCCCCAGCGAGCCAGGACATGTCATCATCCTACTTAACTAACTTGCCCAAGTTTACATAACTAATCAGTGGCAGAGCTACATCCTGAACTCCAGGCTTTCACACTCCAGCCATGCTCTTGCTTCACCTGTACTGGAGTGACTTGTCCACATTAGCTCCTAGCAGGACCACAAGAGAGCCAGGACTTTGGCCCCTTTGTTTCGCCAGCCACTGCCCCGCTGCGGTGTGTCCTGAGCACGTCATTATTTTCTCTTGTCCGTTGGCAAGAGCGCTTGCCATGAGCTCCTGTTTGCCAGCTTGTTAATACATGGCACTGCCCTTTCTGCTGTTGGTAGGAAGGCATGGACTTTGGAGTCAGACAGATGTGTTCACAAATGTGAATTCTGGTGTCTTAGATTTGACCTTGGAAACATTACTTAATTTTGCTGACCTCCTTTGACTTATCTATAAAGTGAGAATTCTGCCCGCCTTGCTAGGGGTTTGTGAGCTGTAAATGAACGCATGTAAAATATCCAGAATATTGTTGGCTTTTATTTGATGGCCAGTAAATAAAAATTGTTGTTGTTACTGTCATCATGTCACCGTTTAATTATATCTAAGTGTAGTGTATGTGGAAGAAAGAAGTGAGTGGTGACCTGGGGACATGAAGAGATGATGAATGTCTCCTCCCTGCAATGGAGAACCTCCGAATCATTTAAGCAGGGAGGTGACATGATCTGATTTGCTTTGTAAAAAGATCACAGCAGCATCAGAGGAAGACTGGTTTGGAGAGGAATGAGCCTGGAGACAGGATGGCTTTTGCAGTAATACAGGTGAGAAGTGATGGAGGCCATTCATATACCAGTTAGTGGCTGGAGGGATGTACAGGAAAATGCTTTTGAAATGTATTTAGGAGGTAGAATCAATAGTACTTGATGCAAGGATACCCAAGGAAAGACAAATATTTGTGGGTTTCTGGTTTTAAGCCATTATTAGTTGAATGGAAGAAGAGATTCGTTTGTCATTTGAGGTGCCTATGAGGAACATTTAGGTGGCGAGCTTGGAAGAGAGATTTTGCCAAAGAGGAGAGATTTGGGACTCAAAGGAGAATAGAAGGAAGTTGAACTAATGAGACTACAGGAGGACCCCCTAGGATAGGGAGAGAGTATACAGGGAGAAGAAAAGACTGTCACCTTCCAGGGAGTTCAGAGAAATGGAGTCCACAAAAAGGGACCTGAGTAGCCAGAAAAATAGAAGGAAACTAGGAGAGAGCTAGGACTGGAAAGTACTCATTACAATAGCAGTTTGGGATTCTTTGTGAATGGGTATTGCAAGTGGAGTGTGAGCCAACTTCTAGAAAATTTGAAGAACCGGAGTCATTACCTAGCCCTGGCCTGGAGAATGGTAGGTCTTCCACTGGAGGTGAGGGGGGCACGTTCATTTGCAAGAGAGGAAGAAGCAGTAGGGTGGATGCTGCCCGATGGGCTCTCAGTTCTCTGCGATGCATGGTGCTGCGGGAGCTCAGAGGCAGCTGACAGAGGATCTGAGAAGAAGGTGGGGTTGGAATATTTGGGAGAAGGGTTTCTCTGGTCATTGTGGAGGGTCCAGTGTCAGTCTTACCCCTGTACCCCCATTTCTCTTTGTTTTGCACCTGGATTGTCTGTGTGTGTTTGTGTGTGTGTGTGTGTGTGTGTGCATCTACATCTTTGTTTTGTTTTGTTTTTAAAGATTTTATTTGTCAGAGAGAGAGAGCACAAGCAGGGGGAGTGGGAGAGGGAGAAGCAGACTCCCCGCGGAGGGGGGAGCCCGATGCGGGGCTCGATC
Source organism: Callorhinus ursinus (assembly GCF_003265705.2). NCBI lineage: Eukaryota > Metazoa > Chordata > Mammalia > Carnivora > Otariidae > Callorhinus > Callorhinus ursinus. Next base: position 1,797,671 of record NW_027397124.1, on the reverse strand, counting down.
CCAGGACCCTGGGATCATGACCTGAGCCGAAGGCAGATGCTTAACGACTGAGCCACCCAGGCGCCCCAAGTCTACATATCTTTGTATCTGACAGACATCTAATTGGAATCACAGAAAGGGATGATCTCATTATTTGGGACACATGATAACTCTTCAGTAAAACCTTCTTAAATACACAGTCCAACAATTGTCTGTTAATGGATCTAGGTGTAAATAGGTTATTTTATACTGTGGACATTATGTGAATAGGTGGACTAGATGATCTTCACTCCGGTTCTAAAAAGTTTTATGCCATGTATTTATTACTTAATTTGTAAAATATACACTATTTCAAAGATAAAAATTTTTATTTTCTTAAAATATTCTGAAAAATAGTTTAGAGCATTTATTTCCTTAAAATCCATAATTGGGCTTCTCACTGATTGGACTGTTCTCTGCTGCTCTTCCAAGCAGTTTATGGTTGACATTATAGTATCTGCTCTTTCACCAAGACTGTCATTCTTGGTACCATCTGTCTGAGCCAGCTAACAATACTGTTGTGCCCTTCCTTTTCCAGTAAAACCTTGTCCTAGGTATTTTCTTTCTAAGTTTTCTAGTAAGTTACAGACATTAACATAAAAAAGCATTCCTATCACTTATTTTGACATGTTTAATGTACTTTTTACTTAACAAGGAGTGATGTAATGCTTCTCATGTGCTGGCCCTGCTCTAAGCACTTTATAAATATTAGCTCGCACCTGCAGTTGCCACTCTAGCACCTGTCTTCATGACTGCAGCTCTCCAGCGCATCATGTGGCCATGTTATCTATGAGCAAGACCGAAACCTAATTGGAAGATTTTAGATGTGCCAAACATACACATGTACAAGCATATGGACTTTTCAGAATCATGGGATGACTAAATTAATGTAGTAGTATGCTATATAATATTAAAACTGAGAACCATATATCTGGTGCACCATGTGCTTGTTCAAAATATTGAACACATGAGAACACACTTTTCCGTGAATGTACATTGTGTTTCTGATGCTTCAGAGGCTTCACAGACATTTCCAGCTGTCTGTGTTGCAGGACACTCATTGGTGCTGCTTGTCGGAAGGTGTGAGTGCCTGGGCCGGCTCTCCCTTCCCTCTGCTACACAGAACAGTTCAAAACAGAAACCAGAGCAGGAGAGCAACCCCAGAGGCAAGAGCTTTTCTGCTGCAGGATTCTAATTATTTGAGCCTTTTAGTGACGTGGATTTCAGATCCAGAGAAGTATGCATTCTCTGAATCTTGTAGTCCTGACATTCAACAAGTGACTTAACACCCAAATGGTATTTTAGACTGATGAGGCACCCTGCAACTAAAAATCTTTATAACTCAATACCGAGGATTTGTATTCAATTTAGATGTTGTTGTAGAGTTTGAAAGCTTAGTTGGTGTTCCCCTGGCAAAGTGAGGGCTGTGGCATGCCAGCCCTAAGTGCTGGGAGGCTGCCGTTCTGTGGGGCTGCTTTCAGGTAACCCTCTGACCCTTAGGGGACTGTGTGTGCCGGGGGGTGTGCCTGCCCGGGGGTGTGCCTGCCCGTGGGCTCACGGAGGGAGTTTCTTAGACTGTGGAGGGATGTGGATGATGTTCACCTGCCTCATATCCTCTCCTTGACACCCATGCTCATGTTTTCTTAGGGAAACTATTTATTCCTCGCAGTTCCCATCACATTTTAATCCTGAGAAATTTGTGTCAGAAGGAATAGTTGAAACCACACGAAATAAAGTGAATTATTATTGTCCTTTTGCTTCATTGTTGGGATTATATCTAAAGTTACCCTGCATCTCTAAAAATTCATGAACATCAATTAATTACTGAATTTTTGTGTTAAACATAATATCTGTTGAAATTTTGTTTGTAGTAGATTTTACACCCATGGGGAAAATTTCATAAGACCTTCAAAAGCTTGCCACCTGTATTAATAGCTATATTATGTTCTGAGTTTTTAATGTGTTTTGTGTGACTTAAATATGATTGCTATAAGAGCTTAAAAAGAGAAAAAATTGTTTTTAGTGTCTTTGGATTGTCGTAATGAGAATGTTGTGATTAATTTGATAGATGTGAAAATGCCATTTTAAAATTGACATTCAAATTGTAACTTGAACTTTGCAAGTTTTTTTTGTGCCCTTTCCTTACACAGGCACAAAACAGTGTGAGCTTACGAAGGAAAGCCCAAGAACTGAATTTCCTGACTTTGGTTATTTCCTTCTGACCTACATGCTATTTATAAACCAGTGCCAGGGAGGGTTATAATGTTTCGGTAGTGCAGTGCCCTCTAGCTGTGCTCTAAGGAACTGGACACTTGAAATCGTGACTATTACCATTTATTTAGTTTTGAGGAGAGATTCTGTTTATAACATTGGTTTTGGATTTCTCAGGCTATTGCATATTTTCATAATTTTATTACAGAGGAAACATGATTAAATATAAAGTAAATTTTAAAGTGTGAAATAGGGCCTTTGGTCTCTGATTAGCTTTAAGGCTTCCTTTACATTTGTGAAGTGTGGACACAGGATTTTATTGCAGATGGGCACTTGAGGCAGCCAATTTTATTAGCCCTGAAGGGATTATTTGCATCAGTTGCTGAAAATGCCTCTTAGACTGTCAACATAGCACCAGGTAAATGGAAACTTGTTTGGGTGATTTTATTTTATTTTTTTCCCTAACTTGCTTTTGAATAAGAATTATCTGGAGCAATGTCTACTAATCATATCGCACACATATTGGCAAAAATCTATTTAGTATTCAATTAGATGTCATCAGTGTATAATTTAAGTTCTGTTTTCTTTACCAGTACCTTTCAGAAGTAGTACTCAGTGCTGAGGTGCTTCAGAGAGCCCAAAGTTTTTACATTTGTGAAAGAACCAGTCATAAGACAGAACAGGCACTACCTGAAGGTCATCCATTGGTTGTATTTTCAAAAGTATCAGATAATCTTCCTCTTTAAAATGTGTTTCGCCCCTAACAAAGCAATACTTTTTTCTTTATAACTTCACCTCCTGAATCGAGCTGATTAACCAGGAAATCTAAATTTACATTGGCTGCATTTTCCCTGGCCTCCAAATCAGCTGTACCCCAAGAATAGAGAAAATGGGTACAGTTGTCTCTTGCCTTCATCTTGATGCATAAAACCAGAATGCTGCCTTAATTAGGGGCTTTCACTGGTGTAATGAGCAGTGTACTAATTGTTTCACACAGGCCCCAGGGCAGGTGATTTTTATGGACTCTGCAACATACTCTTTGGTGCTTGCTTGCAAGAGAGTACTGTTCTCCCAGTGAAGGAGGTTTGGGACTAGCAGTGGTGGTGGTGACTTTTACATGCAGAAGAACAAGGGATTTCATTGTATGAAGAAAGTGTTTTTGTACTGTTCTTGCTGGTGGTATTATTTCTTGGTAAGACATTTTTCCTCTGTGGTCTGATATCAAGTTTAAGGGGATGATGTTTCTTGGAAGAATTTGGAGTCCCACTTAATTGTCCTGTCTTGTTGCCATTGTTTTCTAGCATCCTCCAGGACAAATAGCGAGGAAATACAGTTCCTGCTCCACTATTTTCCTAGATGATAGCACAGTCAGTCAACCAAACCTCAAGTATACAATTAAATGGTGGGTATACTCGTTTTTGCTTAACTGAATGCTTTTTCTGTTCCTTAACCTGACAGCTAACTGGCTGGTTGTGGGGTCTGGAAGTGGTAAGATTGGGCTGGAGGAGGCCATTGACTGTTGAGGAAATCTGTTTAAAAAGTGATCTTGGTAGTTAAAATGTGGGGTGTTCAAAATATTTGTGCACATTACCATTTACATAAAAGACCAAATTTAAAAATTATTTTAAATGTAGATGAAAACACATATTTGATTTTTACCTCCCCACTTTTTATTAAAGTCATCGTGGAATAACTCAACTAATATTTTACCTTTGAAATAAAGTGGGTCTTTTGTGGTCCCATTTATAACTCGGGGCTACAGTAGAAAGCAGGCCCGACGGTGATGGTATATTTGCCCAGAATCGAGAGATCTGAGTTCTGATCTTGGCTCTCTCAGCAACAGGGAGGGTTTGGGTAAGACCCTTCTCTTTGGAACCTTATTTTAAAATGGGGCTTAAGGGAGGAAGGGGGGAGTCTTTGGATAAACTGCTTTCCCTTTTGGGCTTCAGTTTCCTTATTTTAAAATGGGAGGTAAGAGGAAAGGACCACTTTTTTCTTATAAATGTTCCCATTAGCATTATGATAATAATGGCCTTCAACAGAGATCACAGAAAACCTGATGTGCTGGGGTCTGTAGTCATCGTTTCAACTGCAAAAAACCTGGGTTATTTTATTTCTATATGTGTTTAAGAAATTACACAGTTAACAGGCCAAGTTAGTGTCTGATGTAAGTGTTTAAATTTCTCAACAAGAAGTATTCTTTCATTTCAGTGGGCCATGTTGATTCTGAGTGTGACCATATGTGACAGTAAATCCCAGCCTCAGTCAGGCAGCAGGGACTGTGTCAGTCTTCTGTGGAAAGCAGCCTCTCCCCGTGGGTGGGGTGGGGGGTGGGGAGGGGAATGGGGCCACTTGGAAGGAGGCTGCTTTGTATCCTCAAGGGCCGCATGTTTTCTGAGATTGAAATAGAAATGCAGCTTCTTCCCTTATTATCTTGGCATTTAAGGGCTTGATAAATGACAAGTGGGCATAAACCCAAACGGTCCACGTTTGCAGCTGGGAAAAGGTATGCATGTCCTAGCCTTGGGGCCATAGTTTACTGCCAGGAAATAGGAAGTACAGTAGCTCTTGGAAGTAGTTTCTAGAGTAAATCATTAGTAATTGTGGAGAGCAGCGGAAGGTGCTGAAGATCTGTGTACTGTGTGGTGGCTGACATCTGCACAAGTTCCAGAGAGCCTGGAATGAAAGCTGCTAACTTCCCTTTAATCCCGGGACCCTCTTGGATGGGAAGGGAGGCCAGGTAGAGCAGAGGCACCTTCACTTTCACGGCCAGCAGGAGCTCTTGGGATTTACAAATGGATCCCACTCAGTTGTTTTAACACTTTCCCCTTGGACAACTTAAAATTGCCACCGGTTGTGACATAGACACTTAGGAGCCTGGTGGGAAAACTGGCTAACACTTTGATAGTTCAGTGTCCCCTAAGTTATAAATGTGCTGCTGTGCAAACCAGTGGTTCCAAGCCCTGGCTACACCCTGGAGTCCTCTGGGAGCTGGAAAGCACAGTGAGGTTTGATGTCTTGCCCTAGATCTGGTATCTGGATTTTTAACACCCTCCCTAGGAGATTCTTGTAGGCAGCCAAGTTTGAGAACTCCTGATGTAAGTGGACAGTTGCTCTCCTCTCCCTCACCAAAGTTCACTTGAAACTTTGAAATTATAGGTTGATACGTGGAGGAAAAAGAGCTAAAAGCTGGCCCAGTTAAAGAGTAGACTGTTGAAACAAAACATTCAGTATAGATACTGTGACTTCCCTGATCCAGAAGACATTTTCTTTGCATCACCTGAAATTTCTTTAGTCAGTAGTTCATTTATTTTAAAAAGTGCCATCTTTTTCAAAATGTGTATTTTGGACCTGGAAGCAGGGTGGACCCTAATTGAAGTAGTACCATCAGAATCCTTCCCTGTAAGTGCCTGCATCTTGCACTTGACTGGGTTATAATCAAGGAGATAAGAGTAAAGAACATTTCATGGTGTTAGCAGGTCTGGCTGAACTTCAGCCAGGGTCTTTGACGGTGTAAGGGGAAAGGGTTACTCAAAAGAAGGAGTAGTGTCAAAAAGCAGGATAGGAAGAAGCTAAATCCGAATGCCCTCCTATTCTGAAATTGTGCCTAAAACTTATCCTATACCCATCACAAGGAAACTCCTATTTTCCTTTTTTGCTTCTTCTGCTTTCCCTACATCCATACCCTTTTCTTGGTCCCCTCCCCTGGGACATTAAAAATACTAAAACCATTAATAACTCTTGAGCTTCCTTGTGGACATGGTGAGTATCTGTGGGCTGAACTTGCAAGTATGACCTTGTTTCTTTGAGAAAATCCTTTGAGTTCTAGACATCGATTTCTAACTTAATTTTTGAAAGAAAACCCTTCTATAAATTGTGGGCTGCCAAAAGGAACAAACGTATTTACGAATTCTAGTTGAGGAATGCATGGAGGGTCAAGTGCTGTTTTAACAGTGAATGAAAAGTTTTAAGTGTAGCAAGTTTCGGTATTCTGTGCTCATTCTTTTCATAGGCATAATTTCTGAGAACTTGATTTTCCCATCTTTCCCCTAAATGCCAACGGCTGTGGTATGAATTTAGCATTTGCTAACCAACCCCCATGCCTCTGCAGCTGACCTCCATCTCCCCCTTAAAAATCCTGTAACAGGCATAGGAATGACGATTAGAGAAAAGGGTGGAGGGCAGGTAGGGAGCCCCATGCACGCCGCTGGCCAAATCACCCAGGGTCCTTGGCTTCTGAGGGTTGGAGAGAGCTGCTTGCCCACCTGCCTGTACCCCCCTGGCTCAGCTGCACTGTGCTGCCAGAACCCACCACCTCTTGGTCTTCAGAGATTTTAGGATTGTCATATGCTTTACTAGGTAAGAGGACAAGTACAAGGCCAGCAATCACAAATCTGTTTTGTTTTCTTGGTCAAGAAAATAGCATTTCTTTATTCCCAGCTATGTGGCAAAAGCAGTTGAGCAAATCCTTTGGTCCAAATGTACTTCTGGTTTGACCCCAGCCCATCTTTGGTGAGACCTCACCATTTTCTGAGGATGTAGCAGAACTGACCAGGCCTCCAAAGCCCAAAGTGTGGGACTGATTTTCAACTGACTGCTCTGTGCCCCCAGAATCACTTCTTTCAATATGACCAACTAAACTGGCCCATGGAGCTGTGCTGTATGTGAATTCTGAGCTTATTTTCTTAGTCTTCGGGTTGTAACCTTGAGGGGAAATTGTCCTACCTCGTTGCTCTATTTTTCCTAAGTCTAAGGCCAGGATGATGTGGCCTTGGGGCCCTGAAGATTGCACTCGATTTGCAGAAGCAAAAACACCCCTTGAGATGAAATTATTGCTAGGGGAATAAGCATAATAATCATGACCTTTGTTTGAAATGATGCTTTTGTATATTTCGTGTGGTTATGCTAATAGCTGTGTAATACAGGTTGAATTGTCCTAATTTTGTAGGTGAGGAGATGTAGGCTCTGGGAGGTAAATGCACTCTAATAAATGAAGGAGCCAGGTTTTAAACCCAAGTGGTTCTGACTCCCCATCCAGAAATCCTTTTCCTGTGTCATGCTCCCTCGAAGTGATGAACCTAGTCACTACAGCAAACCCCATCATACGAAACATCAATATAACTCCGACATTAGATTAGAAAAAAGTCATCACAGCATGACTATTAAACAAATTAAATGGTAATTTCTTCCTTTTCCCCAGAGGCAACGTGGTAGCACGAAAGGGCCCAAAACCACCAGTCAGAAATCCTGGCATCCAGTGTCTGAACATGAATTTTTCTCATTTATGAAATAGAGTTGATAACATCTGATGTTTTTCATCACAGGGCTGTTAATGTATGCTTGAAAATTGTATTATTTTTATTTTTAATTCTGAAGCCCTTTTACCCCAGTTACAATTCCTTTGTCAGCTTGGACACTTGAAGATGTTAGGAGAAAGAGAATATATTGCCATTTGCTCATGAGGACTTTTAACACTTAGCTGAAATCGTATGAATGAATAGGTCCAGAGAGAGAGAGAGAGAGAGAGAGAGAGAGACAGAGACTTGGAAGACGAGTGATTTCTTGTCTGTTGTCATAGGAAGTCATAGGTGAGCGTCTGAGCTATTTGGAATCCAACGCTGAGTAAGCTGAAATGTTTAGGACTGAGCCCTCCACCTGCGTCTTGACGCCCTGGATGGCAGTTTCTGTGCTCTGAGTACCCAGAGCATAATATGATGCAGCCAGTTAGTGATATTCTTAGAAGCTTAAAAAATAAATTTTGTTCTCCTCAATAAATTTTAAAAGTAAAACAAAAATAGTGAAATGATTTATTTAGACAGCTTACAGAAGAGGAAATTAAAAAAAATATATTGGCCAGTTAACATGAATAACCCTGCTAACTTGATAGGTGATCATTGAAAGCACTCACATTGAACTCACACTGAAAACAGGTACATTTCTTTACCTCTCCGGTTGGAGAACCGTTTTTCAGAGTATTCAAGGTAAGTGTCAGCAAGGAGGAGGTTGCAGCAGACACTGGTGGGGAAGTACACTGGCACACTTTTTCTGCAAAAATAGCTGGCAGTGTGTGTGGGGAGCCTTACGATTATTGATGACTTCAGATTGGGTAATTTCAACTACAGAGTGTTTTCTTAGGGAAATGATATAGTCCCAGATTGCACAAGTATTTGTCTATGAAGATATCAATACGGTGTTAATTATAATTGCAAAATACTAGAAACAAGTGTTGAGTAGTAGGGGGAGTAGTTAATTTTTCAGCAGCTATACAGTGGAATGTAACCAGCCATTTAAAATCATCTTTTAAAGCATATTTTAATGGTAAGAAAAATATTAATGACAAAAGTAGTAGGCAAACCTGTTTACACATACAATTTATAGATAGGAATAGATATCTATATATCTCAAGCTAATAGTAGTCATCTTTGGGCAGAGGGTTTACTTTTTTACATATATGCTTTCTATATTTTCCAAAAGTTCTACAATATGAATATAATGCATTTTTTTAAACTAGAGAAACGTTACTTTGAAAAAATTATTCAGGGGAGGGGAGTGTTTTCATTAAATTCACATTTTTTAAAATGTAAAATAAAATTTTAAGGTAGTGTTACAAATAAGAGTTACAGTACTATTTCAGCAAGTGAATGAGTAAGTTAGGTGGATTGCCAAAAGGTTATTGATTTAAGAGAAAACAAAAAACAGCAAACCCCTGTGGATGATACTCACATTTTTTTGGTAGTTATAAATAAACCACAGTTTTTCTAAACTAGGAGGTACTAAGTTGGAAATTTCCGATGGTGTTTGATTTGCAGTACCTGTTTTTACATAGTGCCTATATTTTACAAGTTAGGAAAGCTTAAAATTCCAAGTAGAAAGAATTTGTTTCTAAATACCTCTTGAAGTTTTGGTGTTCCTGGAAAAGATTTAATAATTGCTGGGAATGAGCACAAGATTGATTTCCTTTAAAGAGTGTGATTTCTTGATCAGTATTCTGAATTAAATGGGACTGTTCAGGTAGATCGTTTGACTTTTACTTCAGTTTAAATATTTATGGTCAGAAAGATAACATATAGCATTTTGAATATGCTTACGAAATACTGAACCCTGCATTTTATTTTACAGTGTAGCTCTTGCAATATATTACCACATCAAAAACAGGTATGTAGATGATTAATTTTGTGCTAAAAACATTACACATTATCTCCTATTATGTTTTTCCTATTTTTTTCCTCTTACGTCCTAGTTGCTTCAGCCTTTGTATTCTTTACTCATGTTTTCCTGGAATTTCTAGAGTTAATATAATTTACCAAAACTTCCCAGGTAACTGCTGAATCAGAGGAAACCAAATGGGTGTTTGTGTTTGAAGCCAACAGAACAGAACAAATCTTCTTGACAATGCCCAGCTTCCTTTTCACTCTTGATTTTCTGTATAATTTGCTTAAACATTCTACCTCTTTTTAAATAAAATATTACTTTAAACATTTACTATGTGCAACTTCAACATGAGAAAAAATGTTTATAGTTTTAAATTAGAAGAAACTTTGGTATAAATTTAGACATACACTGTTTCAATGTGGTAGAAACCTTCTCTGATAGAAGTCAGATGACGTAAAACAGATGAGAGTAGAGCTGTTGCTGGTGAGGCGCTGTTGGTGTCCAGTGCCCAGCTTGAGGCACTGTGCTTACGGTGCAAGTCACCACTTTAATGACATTTACTGGCCTTCTAACAACCAGCCATTCTTTTATAGATTTATGGGTTACTGAGTTAACCTTTTCTACACATCACCTCTTGCTTTTCAATATAAAATTGTGAAACAGGTGTTTAAGTTGCATATTGTGAAAATTTCAAATAAATTTCTAGGGCACACTGAATGTTCAGTTTTACCCTTGCACTTCTTTCCTTTCAGCTACCATGTGGTGATGGTTTAAGCATATCCATTAGCCTTTGCTGAGAAGCAAGATGTTTAAAGAAGTTTGTCACTTGCTTAAATTTGGTTCATTTAAAAACTCAGAAAATGAAAATCTAGATTTTTTTTGCTTAGGTTAATTCAGCTAAATGTGGTTTATAACCTTTATTTCATAGTTTAAATAAAAATGATTAAATATTGTACATAAGAAAAATTATTTGTGGATAACCAATAGCATCTCCAACATTTAACATTGACTCCAGTTTCTTGAAATATGTTAAATCAAAATATATTTTTATTTTATTGTGAATGACATTCTTGCAGAAAGTAAACTCCGTTTTCTCTTATTTTCCCCACCAGGGACCCAGATGGAAGGATGCTCTTAGATATTTTTGATGAAAACCTTCACCCTCTTTCGGTAATCTCCTCCTCTGGTAATTAATTATTTCTCTTTTGTTTTTATTGGGTGGCCAGTCATCTGAAAATATTTCCTTCCTCAGAAATCCGAAGTGCCACCAGATTATGATAAACACAACCCAGAGCAGAAGCAGATTTACCGGTTTGTTCGGACACTGTTCAGTGCTGCTCAGCTGACGGCCGAATGTGCCATTGTCACCCTGGTGAGTGCCTTCACAATGACCGCAACCATTCTCTAGTTCATTGGGGTGGGGTGCAAGCAGGGAGTCTCACCAGGTACCTTAAAGGAACTACATCTTTGCTTTCAAGGTTGTCTTTTTTTTTTTTTTTTTTCTGGGAGAGTAGAGAATGGATCTCCCAAAAGAGAGGGTGTGAAGTCTGTTCCACAGTCCCCACCTAAAAAATCAGTTGTAAAATCACATTCAAAACCAATAAATGTTGAAACATTAATGCACATGAGTAAAACCTTGGGCTAAAAGGGGAATAAGAAGAACCAAGGCCACTGGCTCACTAGTAACGTCCAGGTTTCCTATTATTGATTCCTTGCAAAGGTTTTAATGACATTGATAGGATGTGATGAACACATACATCCTATGTGAATACCTACCTGTCTGTATAGGAAGAAGTACTATATATTATTGCCTTCTCTTTTGTGATTTTTGTGACAATAATGTGTTTATAAGATATTCAGAGACAACATGGACGTAATCTGCACTTTAAGACTCAGAGATAAAAATCTATAATCTTAGATTCTTAAAATTTTAGGGGCTATTTAGGTCAAATCTCATTTGGGAAATAGATTGACAGTGGAACACATTCTCACTGACCTTTTACGTTGCGTGCAACTCAGATAAGAAGTTAGCTCTGCCTATGAGTGAGCCCTCCCGGAGGGAGAGCAGAAAGCCATTCACTGTTGCTTCTGAGAAGAGATTATTGTCTACTAGAAAATTTACAGGCCACCCAAGGACCCTTTGTATCTTTGCCACACTAAGAGCTTTGTGCCCTTCAGCCAATTCAACAGTAAACCTGTTTGTTCATTCATTGGTTCATCCAATTGTGTGTTCACTCTTTCTCTCACTGAACTTGCCACCTAATGGGTAAAACAGACATTCAGCAAGTAATCAAGTAATCATTGGGTGATTTGGAATGATTCTAGGTTCTTTGGTCCCATTTGAGAAATATATTTATTGCTTAGGTTTGTTCCCCCAAAGGATTTCAAGTTCTTACAAAAACATGCAGCAGGGAAACAGGGTTGAAATTGTTGTCAAGGGAAATGGTGATAAAGAGAAAAGAAGGGTAAGAAAACCAGATGAAACCATGGATGAGATTAGTACTAAACTTTCATGCCATGAAGAAAGATTTATTTTGAAGCTGCTGCAGATGGAACATGGTGGTGATTTTTTTTTTTTTTACCTTTAATTCCTAAGGAAATTATGACCTGACTGTGACCTGATTGTTTAGATTTATTAGCATGAAGAGATTAGTGTCCTGTGGAAGACAGAGGGCTGAGATTTTAATCCCTGCCGCTTTCCCAGCTTCGGCCAAAATGTTGAGAGAACATCTAAAGTGCATTCCATTTCCAAGGGTGACAGGGAGGATTGGTTGATTCATGTCTTTGGAGTGCTGTAGGAGTGGTGCATTTTTGCCAGTAATTGTAACTACTGAAATTTTCACTTGTCTTGTTAGATAAACTGGTGGCTTAGCAGGAGATTAGCTTGTATTGGGGTCTTGGTAGTTACAACCTAAAGATGAGCAGCTTTGGGGTCCCACGTAGTGGGTACAGCACTGCAGACCAGTTCTCTGGTGGTGGCTGAGAGTCAGCCTGCATGCCTGTGGGCAGAAGGCACATAGATGTGTCCTCTGAGCAGAACCCTTGTGTGGTAATTCTTCCCTTCCCTGTGTCCCTTGGAATTAGAAGCAGCCGTTCAGAACAGGTTCAGTCGAGAGTTGACAGAGAAGCATTAATCTCTACCTTTCTCCTGGGCATTCTCTTGGCATCTTGGAATGCTGCCCAGGAGGAGGCTGGGTGGTGGGGGAAGGACAGCAGTTAGCCTTGGCCCTGTTGTCCACAAGGAACAAAACTGCAGCCTGCCTGTGGTAAGAGAGCTTCCAGGACCTTCAAATACCCAGAACCTAGTTAACTCAAAGCAAATATTTCACGGCTTAATTAACTTAGTTCTAAAAGAGTAACAATAACTTAATATCACTAAATGTGTTTTTTTAGCCTAGCAGAATATTCAAAAAGCTCTGCCACTGGTACTGACACAGGAAATTAAAAAGAGGGTGAAGTAACTGAAATCGCACCTTGCCCGATTTCTGATGAGTTTTCACCTTAGGGGCATTGTGTAATATTCCCAGCAACAGCTGGGGGAAGCCGGGGTTGGGTGGAAGGCCATGGCGTCGGCTGCCCCTCTGTAGCCCATCCTTTCCCTCAGGAGTTATTAGAGCTGGGTTAAACTTAGAGCCAGGAACAGACAGCCCTTTCAGTCCCACGTGTGCTACTTAGGTAACAAAATATAGCTCCCTGTCTAAGCCAGGGATTTTGATTATAAGAGTGGGAAACCCACACAAAGAGGCCAAGGCAGGAGATTTATTGGAAGGTTCAGGAGTCCCATATATCCCTGTCCTCACCCTACAGCAGGTTCCTCTGTCCGTCCCTCTCTCTGGGGCTGCCTCCTCTTGTCGGTGCTCCTCCCTTTGGGTTTCCAGTATTGAATTTCAAGTTGGCTTCTGGTCGGATGGACGTGGCAGGGGAGTAACCATCCTAACCTTGACTGTCCATCACTTTTTCATTTAAGGCCCAACACTGGCTAATTCAGCCTCTTGTGTTTAGTTCAGATTTTGGAGAGGGGATAAGTTTTGATTGGCTTCATCAGTGATTGGCCCAGTTCCTTTGGGTCAGAACAGTCAGTCATGACCCAGAGGCGATAGGACAGAGGGCCCAGAGCTCTGTCCTGAGTCATTGTTTTTCTCACTCTGTTCAAAACCTCCAGTGGTTCCCCATCTTCCTCTGAGGAAGACAGGAAGAAGGCCCTTATGTGACCTATAGCAGGATTAGTGCCACCTCTCATTTCGACTCCGCTGCCTCTCTTCCCGCACATACCACTACCTGCCTTGGGACTTTGGCACTTGACACCACTGCCTGGAATCCTCTTTCCCAGATAGGCGTGTGGTGCCACCCTGCCTTCCTTCAAGCCTTGCTCATAGGGCACGTCCGTGGGGCCATCATACTTTGAATTGTAACCTCCTTCCTCTCCCACATTCCCTTCTCATCATTTCCTGCTTTGTTTTTCTTCATAGCACTTATCACCAATTAACGTTCTTTAGGTTTTACTCATTTATCTTATTTTGTTTATAAGTTCCATGATTAAGAGGTTTTTAAAAAATCTTTTTGTCTTTCTTGTTCACTGCAATGTGACCAACATCAGAACACAGCCAGGTACCTAATAAATATTAAATGTCAAAGTAAGTGTAGTAAGAACTGCCTACTGCTGAAGTAAATGAAAGTGGTGTTGATGTGCTTTGCACTTTGCCTGAAACATAGGGAGCATTCAGGAGCTATTTGCTATAGTCTTCCCCTACCCCCAGAGTTTTGTAAAACTTTAAACTCCTATTCTGCTATTCTACTTAAGGTATTAAGGTAAGCTTTCTGAAGGGAGGGTGGCGAAGTCGTTAGCTTGGGGACATTGCTCAGCTTAACCCCTGACTGAGTGTCGCCCAGAAGGTTGGTTCTATCTGGAGGGCCGCAGTGATGGTGAGGGGAGGGAGAAGGGAAGTTAGGAGCTGATAGAGGGCAGTCAGGCATAAAGAAATGGGGAGTTGAGAAGAAATGGGGGTAACAACTAATGGAACTAACCAGACAGAAGATGTATTACCTTTTTATTAATTCCTTATTTTTTGTAGCTTTATTGAGATATATAGTTCAACTTACCATAAAATCCCCTTATGTAAAGTGAGCACTTCAGTGGTTTTTTGTATTTTGTACAACCATCACCACAACCTAATTTCAGAATATATTTATCATCCCATAAAGAAACCCTTTACCCTTTATCATCCACTCCCCATCCCCAGTCCCCACCCCAGTCCCAAATAAACCCACTAATCTATTTTCTTTCTCATGGGATTTGCCTATTCTAGACATTTCGTAGAACAGATTCATATACTATGTGGTCTTTTGTGACTGGCTTTTCACTTACTGTAATGTTTTCAAACATCATCCATTTTGTAACATGTAGAGTGTTTCATTATTTTTTATTGCCAAATAATGTTCCATTTTGTTTATTCATTCATCAGTTGATGGACATACGAGTTTCTCTTTTTTAGCTATTATGAATAATGCTGCTGTGAACATTTGTATACATGTTTTTGAGTTAGGCATATATTTTCATTTCTCTTGCTATATACCTAAGAATGGAATTGCTGGGTCATATGGTAACTCTTTAATTTTTTGAGGAATAGTCTGTTTTCCAGTATGGTTGCATCATTTTACATTCCCATTGGCAGTTCCCTAATAGGAGGGTTCCAGTTTCTTCACATTACATCCTTGCCAACACTTGTTGTCTTTTTTGATTTTAGCCTTTCTAGTGGGCGTGAAGTGTTATTTCATTGTAGTTTTGATTTGCATTTCCCTAATGATTAATAATGTTGAACATCTTTTCATGTGTTTATTGGTCATTTGTATATCTTCTTTCGAGAGATGGGTCTATTCAAATTCTTTGCCCATTTTTAAATTGGGTTGTCTTTTTATTACTGAATTATAAGAGTTCTTTATATGTTCTGGCTTAAAAGTCCCTTGTCAGGTAATGATTCACAAGTATTTTCTCCTATTCTCTGTGTTGTCATTTCACTTTCTTAATAGTATCATTTACAATATTGGTTTTCATTTTCATAAAGCCCAATCTGTATATATTTTTTCTTTTGTCTCTTGTGCTTTTGGTGTTGTATCTAAGAAACCATTGAATAACTCAAGGTGATGTTGATTTACTCTTATGTTTCTTTTTAGGAGTTACATAATTTTTGGTCTTACATTTAGGTATATGATCCATTTGGAACTCGTTTTTGTGAGGTAGGGGTCCACATTTATTCTTTTGCACGTGGATATCCAGTTGTTGCAGTGCCATTTGTTGAAGAGACTGTCCTTTCCTCATTGAATTGTTTCATAACTCTTGTCAAAAATCAATTGACCATAAATGGACAGGTTTATTTCTGGACTTTCAATTTTATTCCATTGATCTGTTTGTATTTCCTTATGTCCACAACCACACTGTCTTGATTACCATAGCTTTGTAGCCGAAGTTAGAAAGTATAACTCTTGGGACACCTGGGTGGCTCAGTTGGTTAAGCATCCGACTCTTGATTTTGGCTCAGGTCTTGAGGTTGGGCTCTGCGCTGGGCATGGAGCCTGCTTAAGATTCTCTCTCTCTCTCCCTCTGCCCCTCCCCCCACTCTCGCACTCTCTCTTAAAAAAAAAAAAAAGGAAAGTATGACTCTGACTCTTCCAACTATGTAATTCTTCAAGATTTTTTTAACTATTCTGTGACCCTTATGTTTCAGTTTTAAAATTAGCTTGCTAGTTTCTGCAAAACAAACAGAAACAAAACCAGCTAGGATTTTGACAGGAACTGCATCAAATATGTAGATCAATTTGGGGACTGTTTTAGTCTTAACACTAGTAAGTCTTCTAGTCCGGGAACATGGGATGTCTTTCCTTTTAGATTTTCTTCATTTTCTTTCAGCAGTTTTATAGTTTTCAGTGCACAAATTTATTCCTAGGTATTCTGTTTCATTCAACAGTAAGTGGAGTTGTTTTCTTAATTTTCATTTTCCGATTGTTTATTGCTAGTGTATAGGAATATAATTTATTTTTGTAGATTCATCTTGTATCCTTCCACATTGCTGAACTCATTTTAGTTCTAATAGGATTTTACTAGATTCCTTAGAATTTTATATATGCAAGATCATGTCATCTGCAAATAGACATAGTTTTACTTCTCCCTTTCTAAGCTGGATGCTTTTTATTGGTTTTCCTGGCGTATTTGTCTTAGCTAGACCTCTAGCACAGTGTTGAATAGAAGTGGTGAGAGTGTACATCCTTGTTTTGTTCATGATCTTATAGGGAAAGCTTTAGGTCTTTTTCTCTTAAATGTGTTAGCTGTGGGTTTTTCATAGATGGCATCTGTCAAATTGAGGAAATTCCTTTCTCTTCCTAATTTGTGGAGTTGTTTTTTTTTTTCTTAAAAGAGTATTGGATTCAGTCAAATGCTTTTCCTACATGTATTGAGATTGATCATGTGGTTTTTTCCTTTACTTTATGGATATGTTAAAATCAACCTTGCATTCCTGGGATAAATTATCCCACATGGTTGTGATATATAATTATTTTTATGTGTTGCTGGATTTGGTTTGCTAGTATTTTGTTGAGAATTGTTGCATCTTTATTTGTAGGGGCTATTGTTCTTTGATTTTCTTGTGATCTCTTTGGTTTTAGAATCAGCATAATGATGACCTTATGACTTAGGAAGCATTCCTTCCCTTTCTGTTTCTCTGAAGAGTTTGAGGATTGGTGTTCATTCTTATTTAAATGTTCGGTCGAATTCACCACTGAAGCCATCTTGGTCAGGATTTTTCCTTGTTGGAAGTTTTTATATTATAAATTCAATCTCTTTCCTTATTATAGGTCTATTCCAGTTATCTATTTCTTCTTCAGTTGGTTTGTGTCATTTAGTAATTTGCCCATTTCATCTAAGTTATCCAATTTGTTGGATAATAGTTGTTTATAGTATTCCCTTATAATTTCTTTTTAAATTTCTGTAAAGTCTATTGTAATATCTCCTTCTCCTCCTGCTTTTACTAATTTTAGTCTTCTTTCTTTTTTTCTTGGTTGGTCTGGCTAAAGGTTTATCAATTTTATTGATCTTTCTAAAGAACCAACATTCAGTTTATTGATTTTCTGCTTTTCTGTTCTCTGTTTCATTTGTTTCCACTCTAATCTTTATTAATTCCTTCCTCCTGCCTTTTTTTAGGTTTAGTTTGCTCTTCTTCTTTTTCTTCTGGTTACTTACAGATATTGTTTAGAAAAATCAATTGTATATTATTTTACTTGGTAGAGAATTAAAATACCCAAGTGGGAGTTAACTAAAGAAATTATAGCTTAAGGTGGAAGGTTAGGTTATTGATTTGAGATTATCCTTTTTTAATATAGGAATTTAATAAATTTCCCTCTAAGCTTTAGCTACATTGCATAAATTTTGGTATGTTGTGTTTTCATTTTTGTAGATATATTTTCTTGAGTAAGCTTTTAATTTTAGATGTATAGGAAATTGTGAGGGTAGTACAGAGTTCCCATATACCTCACACCCAGTTTATTACTAACATCCATAATTATTATATAACATCTATAATGTTATTATTGGCCTCTTATATTTGTGTATTTGTTACAATTAAAGAACCGATACTGAGATATTATTAACTAAAGTTCATGCTTTATTCAGATTCCTTAGTTTTTACCCATTGTCCCTTCTCTTTCCCAGTATCCCATCCAGGATACCACATTACATTTAGTTGTCATATCTCCTTAGCCGCCTCTTGTCTGTAATTGTTTCTCAGACTTTCCTTATTTTTTTGTTTTTTTAAGTTTTTATTTTAATTCCAATTAGTTAATTTACAGTGTTATATTAGTTTCAAGTGTACAGTATAGTGATTCAGCAATTCCATACAGCAGGCCTGTGCTTATCACAAGTGCACACCTTAATCCCCATCACCTATTTAACCCATCCCCCTGCCACCCTCCCCTCTGGTAACCATCAGTTTGTTTTCTATAATTAAGAGTTTGTTTCTTGGTTTGTCTCTCTCTTTCTTTTTTCCCTTTGCTCGTTTGTTTTGTTTCTTAAATAGCATATAGGAGTGAAATCATATGGTATTTGTCTTTCTTTGACTTATTTCACTTAGCATTATACTCTTAAGCTCTATCCGTGTTGTTGCAAATGGCAAGATTTCATTCTTTTTTTTATAGCTGAATAATACTCCATTGTGTGTGTGTGTCTGTGTTTGTGTATATGTATACCACATCTTCTTTATTCATTCATCAGTCAGTGGACACTTAGGCTGCTTCCATAATTTGGTTATTATAAATAATGCTACAGTAAACATTGTGGTGCATGTATCCCTTTGAATTAGTATTTTCGTGTTCTTTGGCTAACTACCCAGTAGTGTGATTGCAGGATCATAGAGAATATTTCCATTTTTAACTTTTTGAGGATGCTTCATACTGTTTTCCACATTAGCTGTACCAGTTTGCATTCCCACCAACAGTGCATGAGTGTTCTTTTATCTTCACATCCTCACCAACACCTGTTGTGTCTTGTATTGTTGATTTTAGCCATTCTTACAAGTTTAAGGTGGTGCCTCATTGTGGTTTTGATTTGCATTTCCCTAATGGTAGGTGATGATGAGCATCTTTTCATGTGTCTGTTGGCCATCTGTATGTCTACTTTGGGGAAATGTCTGTTCATGTCTTCTGCCCATTTTTTAATTGGAATATTTGTTTTTTGGGTATTGAGTTTTTTAAGTTCTTTATATATTTTGGATACTAACCCTTTATTGGATATGCCATTTGCAAATATTTTCTCCCATTGTGTAGGTTACCTTTTAGTTTCGTTGATTGTTTCTCTTGCTGTGCAGAAGCTTTTTATTTTGACATAGTCCCAAGAGTTTATTTTTGCTTTTGTTTTCCTTGCCTCAGGAGGCACATCTAAAACAAAAACTTGCTATACCTGACATCAAAGAAGATACTGTCTGTCTGTGTTGTCTTGCATGGTTTTTATGGTTCCAGGTCTCACATTTTGGTCTTTAGTCCATTTTGAATTTATTTTTGTGTATGGTATAAGAAGGTGGTCCGTTTCATTCTTTCACATCTCGGTGTCCAGTTTTCCCAGCACCATTTGTTGAAAAGACTTTTTTCCATTGGATATTCTTTCCTGCTTTGTTGAAGATTAATTGACCATATAATTGTGGGTTTATTCTGTGTTTTCTGTTCTGTTCTGTTGATCTATGTATCTATTTTTTGCCAGTACCATACTGTTTTGATTACTGCAGCTTTGTAATACAGCTTGAAGTCTGGAATTGGGATGCTTCCAGCTTTGCTTTTCTGTGTCAAGATTACTTTGGCTATTTGTCTTTTGTGGTTCCATACAAATTTTAAGATTATTTGTTCTAGTTATGTGAAAAATGCTATGAGTATTTTGATAGGGATTGCATTAAATGTGTAAATTACTTTTGGTAGTATAGGCATTTTAACAATATTTGTTCTTCCAACCCATGAGCATGGAATGTCTTTCCATTTCTTGGTGTCGTCTTCAATTTCTTTTATCAATGTTTTATAGTTTTCGGAGTACAGGTCTTTCACCTTTTTGGGTAGATTTATTCCTATGTATCTGCAAATAGTGAAAGTTTTACTTACTCCTTACTGATTTGGATGCCTTTTATTTCTTTTTGTTGTCTGATTGCTGTGTCTAGGACTTCCAGTACTATGTAGAATAAAAGTGAGAATGTACATCCTTGTCTTATTCCTGACCTTAGGGGAAAAGCTGAGGATGATATTAGTTGTGGGCTTTTCATATAAAGGCTTTATTGTGTTGAGGTGTGTTTCCTCTAAACCTACTTTGTTGAGGCGCCTGAGTGCCTCAGTCGGTTAAGCGTGTGTCTTCAGCTCAGGTCATGATCCCAGGGTCCTGGGATCAAGCCCTGCATTGGGCTCCCTGCTCAGTGGGGAGCCTGCTTCTCCCTCTCCTGCTCCCCCTGCTTGTGCACTTGCGCTCTCTTTCTGTCAAATAAATAAAATCTTTAAAAAAAAAAAAACCTACTTTGTTGAGGATTTTTATCATGAATGGATGTTGTACTTTGTCAAGTGCCTTCTCTTTGTCTATTGAAATGATCATATGATTTTTATTTCTTTTATTGATGTGATGTATCTCATTGATTTGCAAATATTGAACTACCCTTGCATCCCAAATTGCACTTGATCGTGATGAATGATTTTTTTAATGTATCATTGGATTTAGTTTGCTAATATTTTGTTGAGGATTCTGTATTCCTCTATGTTCATCAGAGATATTGGCCTGTAGTTTTTTTGTGTGTTGTCTTCATCTGGTTTTGGTAATCAGGGTAATGTTGACCTCAGAATCTTTCCTTCTTCTTCTCTTTTTTTTGGAATAGTTTGAGAAAAAGAATTTACCTGTGAAGCCATCTGGTCCTGGACTTTTGTTTCTTGGGTTTTTTGATTACTGATTCAATTTCATTGCTGGTAATTAGTCTGTTCAAATTTTCTACTCCTGATTCAGTTTTGGGAGGTTATAAGTTTCTAGGAATTTATCCATTTCTTCTACATTGTCCAGTTTGTTGGCTTATATTTCATCTCTTTTATAATCCTTTATTTTTTTGTGGTGTTGGTTATTTCTCTTCTTTCATTTCTGAATTTGTTTGAGTCCTCTCTCTCTGTCTCTCTCTCTTTTTTCTTTTTTTTTTTTTTTTGTGAGGCTGGCTAAAGGTATTTCAATTTTGTTGATCTTTTCAAAGAACCAGTTCCTGAGTTCATTGATCTGTTCTGTTGTTTTTTAGTATCTGTTTTGTTTATTTCTGCCCTAATCTTTATTATTTGGTTCTTTATATTTTTGGAGGGTTTTGTTTGGGCTTGTTTTTCTAGCTCCTTCAGGTGAAAGGTTAGGTTGTTTATTTGAGAGTTTTCTTGCTTCTTGAGGTAGGCCTGTATTGCTATAAACTTCCCTCTTTCCTCTTTTGCTGCATCCTAAATATTTTGGACCATTGTGTTTTCAGATTCATTTATTTTTTGATTTCCTGTTTGATTTCTTGGTTGACCTATTCATTGTTTAGTAGAATGTTATTTAACCTCCACGTATTTGTGTTGTTTCCAGATTTTTTTCTTATTGTTGATTTCTAGTTTCATAGCATGTGCTAAGAAAAGATGCATGTATGACTTCTTTTTGAATTTGTTGAGACTTGTTTTGTGGCCTAATGTATGACTTATTCAGGAGAATATTTCATGTGCATTTATAAAGAATGTGTATTCTGTTTTAGGGTGGAATGTTCTAAATATAACTGTTAGATCCATCTCGTCCAGTGTGCCATTCAAAGCCACTATTTCCTTATTGATTTTTTGTTGGATGATTTACCAATTGCTGTGAACGGGGTATTAAAGTCCCCTACTATTATTGTGTTACTATTAGTTACTTCCTTTATGTTTGTTATTAATTGCTTTATATATTTGGATGCTCCCATGTAAGGTGCATAAATACTTACAGTTGTTAATATTTTCTTGTTGGATTTTTCCCTTTATACTTATATAGTGTACTTCTTGTCTGTTGTTACAGTCCTTGTTTTAAAGTCCATTTTGTCCTATATGAGTACTGCTGCCCCAGCTTTCTTTTCACTTCCATTTGTGTGATAAATACTTTTCCCTTTACGTTCCATTTTCATATGTCTTTAGGTCTGAGATGAGTTTCTTATAGGCAGCATGTATGGGTCTTACTTTTTTTATCCATTCTCTCACCTTGTATCTTTTGATTGGAGTGTTTAGGCCATTTACATTCAAAGTAATTATTGATAGGTACTTATTGCCATTTTCTTACTTGTTTTATGGCTGTTTTTGTAGTTCTTCCCTGTTCCTTCTCTTGCTCTCTTTGCTCACTTTTTGTGGCTTTCTTTAGTGATATCCTTGGATTCCTTTCTTTTTATTGTTTTACATGTCTATTACTGGTTTTTGATTTGTGGTTACCATTAGATTTGTATATAACATCTGCATATAGCAGTCTGTATGAAATTGATCATCACTTAAGCTTGAACCTGTTGGGGTTAATGTAGAGCATGAAGTCATCCATAATACCTGGCTTGCTGAAATGCAACACGGAGGCTGCTGGGGGCAATGGAAGGTGTCAGAGAAGGGCATAGGCCTTTGGAATGCTGAGGCCCGAGGCCTGCCTGACCACTCTGCTGTAGGAATGCCGCGGGGAGTTGCCTTCCTGAAGCTTTCTTAGCCCAAACAGCTGCCCTGTGATCTAAGAGATGTATTTATTGTCCCTTTAGGCTATGTTTAGCAGAACTCGTAGAACACGCAGATTAGCATATCTTATCTTTCCCGCAAACAGATCCTTCTAGTTTCAGTAAGACCCCTTGTCACACATCCCGTGCTTGAGAAAGTGATAAGGATTTGTGATTATCCTGAAGGACCAATAAAAGCGGGAGCAAAGAAGGGCAAAGGGTCTTTGTCTCTGAGCGTTGACCCCCATGCTTTCTCCTCTCTTTCATAGCAAGGTTTGGAGTAGTCTTTCATCCATTGGTATAGGGATTGCTGGCCATTCCTGGCAAGTGGTGACCCCGACGTGATTGTTGGGGTTAATGTTAGAGCATGAAATCATCCATAATACCTAGCTTGCTAAAATCTAACACAGAGGCTGCTGGGGGCAATGGAAGGTTTCATATTCTACATCAACCCCAAAATGAACCCATTCTTTACTCTTCTCCCTGTTATGTTTTAGGTATATGGTGTCATACTTTACTTCCTTTTATTCTGTGAATCCCTTGACTGATTTTTATAGATATACTTAATTTTACTGCTTTTTGTGCTTCCTACTTATTTTACTTTTGCTTATGGCCTTTCTTTTCCACTCAGTGAATCCCCTTGAACATTTCTTGTAGAGCTATTTAGTGGGCATGAATTCCTTTAACTGGGGCGCCTGGGTGGCTCAGTCGTTAAGCGTCTGCCTTCGGCTCAGGTCATGATCCCAGAGTCCTGGGATCGAGCCCCGCATCAGGCTCCATGCTCTGTGGGAAGCCTGCTTCTCCCTTTCCCATTCCCTCTGCTTGTGTTCCCTCTCTCGTTGTGTCTCTCTCTGTCAAATAAATAAATAAAGATCTTTAAAAATAAAATAAAATAAAAAAATAAAAAAAATGAATTCCTTTAACTTTTGTCTGTCTAGGAAACTTTTTTTTTTTTAAGATTTTATTTATTTATTTGACAGAGAGATAGCGAGAGCAAGAACACAAGCAGAGGGAGTGGGAGAGGGAGAAGCAGGCTTCCTGCCGAGCAGGGAGCCCAACATGGGGCTTGATCCCAGAACCCTGGGATCATGACCTGAGCCGAAGAAAGGCAGATGCCTAACGACTGAACCACCCAGGCACCCCTGTCTAGGAAACTCTTTATCTCTCCTTCTTTTTTTTTTAAATTTTTTTTTTATTTTATTATGTTATGTTAATCACCTTTATCTCTCCTTCTGTTCTGAATGATAGTCTTGCTGGATAGAGTATTCTTGGCTGCAGGTTGTTTCCTTTCAGCTCTTTAAGTATATCATGCTACCATCTTTTGGCTTGCAAAGTTTCTGCTGAAAAATCCGCTGATAACTAGATTATAGGGTTTCCCTTGTATGCAACTATCTTCTTTTCTCTTGCTGCTTTTCACATTCTCTCTTTATCACTACTTTCTGCCATTTTAATTAGTGGGTGTCTTGATGTGGATCTCTTTGGGTTGATTTTGCTGGGGGCTCTCTGTGTCTCCTGGATTTGGATTTCTGTTTCCTTCCCCAAATTCAGGAAGTTTTCAGCTTCAAATAAATCTTCTGCCGTCTTTTCCCTCTCTCATCTCCTTGTGGGATCTCTGTAATGCGAATGTTATTACGCTTGATGTTGTCCCTGAATTCCCCATATCTATTTTCATTTGTTATTATTTTTTCTCTCCTATTCAGCTCCATTACTTTCCATTACTCTGTCCTGCAGATGCTGATCAGTTCTGCTTCCTCTAGTCTACTATTCATCTAGTGTTTTTTTAATTTCAGATATTGAGTTTTTCATCTCTGATTGGTTCTTTTTTTATGTTTTCTGTCTCTTTGTTGAGCGTCTCACTGAAGTCCTGCACCCTTTTCTCAAGTCCAGTGAGTGTATCATTACTTTGAATTCTCTATCATGCATATTATCTCTATTTTATTTAGGTCTCTTGTGATTTTTTTTCCAGTTCTTTCATTTGGGGCATATTCCTCCATCTCCTCATTTTGTCTCTCTGTGTCTGTTTCTCTGTTTTTGGAAAGTCACCTATGTCTCCTGCTGTTGAAAGTCGTGGCCTAGTTAAGAAGAGGTCCTGTAGTGCCCTGCAGTGCAGTGTCCCCTGTTTACCAGAATCTGGTGCTTCAGGGGGTTCTGCCGGATGTGTTGTGTATGCCCTGCTGTTGTGGCTGAGCCCCTTTTGCTTTTAGTCCAGTCGCCTGCAGCGGCTCACTTTGCCTGTTTTGGGAAGGTCTGGTCCTTGTGTGGGCCAGTCTGGGACTGTCTTGGGCTTGAGTTGAGTCAGACAAGGCATTTGCCAGAGCTGTAGTAGCACCCAGTGGCAGATGCTTTCCCTATTTTGTCCCCTGAGAAATGTTGGTTGTGTGTGTGGGGGGGGTGGGGGGTGAGAGAGGTGCTGCAGTCATACTAGATGTCTGCCCTTGGTCTGCTGCTGGGGCCACAGTTGGACTGGTGTGTGAGGTTATCTATCGTCCCCTGTCCCTGGGGTAGGAGTCACTCTGGGGTTGCGCTGTTGGCAATCCCTGTTGGGATTGCCAGGGCTTGTAGCACCACATTGGATGGGCTCTGACTAAAAATATTGGAGGAAACAGGACCATAGGAGAATGTGGGTGTAGGTGGGCAGTGTTAGCAAGGTTTGTGCTGGTCTAAGGTAGGGGACCTTAGCCTTGGGGACTGAGGCGGACCTTAGCCTTAGGGACTGAGGCCTGCAGATCCAGACTTAAGATCTGCAGAAGTACCTGGGTCCAGGACACAGTGTTAGCAAGGTTTGCTTGGGCTTCCTGTGGGAGGGTACCTAGAGCAGAGGCCTGGCTGGAGGGGGCATGTCCACAGGAGAATGTGGGGGTGTGGGACATGCTGTTAAGCAAGTTAGGTGGAGAATGTTTGTACTGTGCTGGTTCCAGCACGTGTCCTTGTGTTTAGGCAAGGGGGCAGGGGAGGGAAACCGCTCCTGCCAGCTCCTTTGTTCCTGGAGAAGTCTCCCAGGGGTTTCTGCCCCTCCAGACACGCTTGCAGTTAGTTAGCAAATCTTCCTCCCCTATACCTCACGTGTTTTTCAAACTGCTGTTTCTAAGCTGTATTTCTGCGGGGCTGTTTGTTGTACTGTCTGTTCAAGGGCAGGGACTCAGTTTCCTTTCACCCTGCCTGCTCTCCCAGAGCTGAGACCACTGATTTTTGAAGTGCCAGTTGTTAAGCCCCACAGGTTGTAAGAACTTGCAAAATTTGGCCCCTCTGGTTTCCAAAGACCAGTGTTGCCAGGATTTGTCTTCCCCGTGTAGGTTTCCCCTGCAGGCTCCCTGTTGTGAGGGTCTGTCTCTCTCCCCTCTCCAGGCCCGCATGTCCCTCCCTCCTGGGGACAGTCCCTGTGAGTCCATCTGGCTCCCAGCCACATCTCTGCACTTGCTACCCTCTTCATTGTGTCCTCTTCTCTACATTTAGCTGTGGAGAGTTTGTTTTGCCAGTCTTCAGGTTGTTTTCTGGGTCATTTACACTGATGTATGTATGTGTGACCTAGTTGTATCCATGGGAGGAGGTGAGCTTCAGGTCCTCCTACACCACCATCTTCCCTGGTAGCCCTAGATAAGCTCTCTCAAATCGGTTTGGAATAATTTCGTTATCATCAAGATTTTGGTATATATCCTTGATTCCATGAGTTTACATTTTATTCCTCCTTCCATGCCTTTGAACAGTTTTGTTGCATGCAGTCAGCTGAATGCTCTTTGTAACTCTATAATTGCTCACTAACCTGTATTTTCTAGAGACTCCTTAGGATAGTCCTTCTCATGAATTTAAAGCTGAAAATTTAATTGAGCAAGCTTGTCCTGTTAGCAATGAGTGGTCTAGGAATATTGTTTAGGAAAAATCAGTTATTATTTTACTTGGCAGAGAATTAAAATATCCAACTGGGAGTTTACTAAAGAAATTGCAGCTGACCCTTGAATATGGCCTTACTGACAAGTTCTGCTAAATTACATGCTATTAAGTGGAGGTTATTATGAATGCCTCATCCCCCAGCCTAACAGCTGCCTTCCCTTGGTAATGGGTGTATTGTAATACCTAATTCCTTTAGTTAGCCCTAGTGGAATATCAGACATGGAATGATACTTTTGGGTTCTTTTTTAGTATTAATTGTTATTGTAAATATCATTAACATACTTAAGTCTACCAACTATGGTATAAAGTAAGAAGAAAATTGAGTAGCCACCCATTTGCACTGAGCCAGTGAGAGTCTATTTCAGTGGGGAGCTTGGAGAGATTTGCATACCTTGTCTGTGTAAAGGGTGAACATTGTTTCACAACCTTCTTTGTCTCATGCTTTAAAAATCTGGAGGCTTAGTTAGGTCCAGTCTTCCGTTTTCTGCCCTTAGTTCAGTTTTATTATATATTTTGTGATTTTTTTCTTTTTTCATTTTTTTGAGTGTAGTTGACACACAGTGTTACATTTGTTTCATGTGTACAACATAGTGAATTGACAAGTTTATACTTTATGCGGTGGTGCTCACCGCAAGTGTAGCTCTTCTTTTTTTTTTTAAAAAAAGATTTTATTTATTTATTTTTTTTTTAAAAGATTTTATTTATTTATTTTTAAAAAGATTTTATTTATTTATTTGAGACAGAGAATGAGAGAGAGAGCGAGAGAGAGCACATGGTGGGGGGGAAGGTCAGAGGGAGAAGCAGACTCCCTGCCGAGCAGGGAGCCCGATGTGGGACTCGATCCGGGGACTCCAGGATCATGAACTGAGCCGAAGGCAGTTGCTTAACCAACTGAGCCACCCAGGCGCCCCAGGTGTAGCTCTTCTTGATGGAGAATGAGAAGAGTTAGTTGTCAGCCTTTGTAAAAGATGCAGACTGGGGTCCCCAGGACAGAGTCTGGCTGAAATTCCGCTTGATCTGGCCTGGATTTTTACCTGAAGAATGACAATTTTCACACGAATGAGTCATGATCTAAAACATTAGCTCACTCTTTTTGCTCATTTAATATAATAAATGCCATTGAAAAGATCGTTGAGCTCTAGTCAGTGACCTACTTTTTCTCGCCAGTAGGTGTCACAAGCAAATGCTGTTATGTACTGCTCGCTGAGAGTGGTTTGGAAACTCCCGCAAAGGTGCCGTAAAGCAGTGATAAAGCAGTGAAAATGCCACGCTGTGTCACTTCCTGGGGCTTATTGGAAGGTCTCTTTGACTGTCTGCACTTGGCACAGCAGAGTGGACTCTGTCCTCTGAACTTCCTCATCTACCACTGCACCTGGCCCACAAACCATGGGCTCCGTTTCGCCTTTAAATCCACTCTGCCTTTGTCAGTGCAGTTCCCTCTCCTGGATGCCATTCTTTGTGGCCATGTTCTTACCTAAATCCCTTACACGAAAATATACCCTCCCGTTGCCGTATTCCAGAGCCAGAGCTCCTATGTAGATGGTGTGTCCGTGAATGAAGCAGTCTGAGGTCACACCCTTTGCTAGCATTGTGCTAGATGCTGAGCACACAAGTGGGAATGAGACGTGGCCCTTGTCCTCAGGGAGCTTAGGGTTTACTCGGTGGAGAGACTGATAAGACTCTCTCCCTCCTAAGTACCTCACCCCCGTGGCTTCCTTGCCCCTCTCCACCCACACAGTCACTGCCTGAAGTGTTTTTACATCTTTAATTTTGTTTTTTGCTGTGAAAGAGACCACTTCAATTTCTTTCTTATATGCCCTGTATAATATTGAAAGCCTAATTCAGGTACTGAGAAACACCTGCCTTTGCCTTGGAGCTTCTTCTCCAGAGTATTACACATCTTAAGAGCAGAACATACCAGATATTATTCCTCCCTCTCCTTTGCTGCCCCTTTATTCTCTCTCCACATGTTAAGACAGGAGGGGCTCTTAAGGCTCCAGCCCCTCCTTTTCTCTCTCCCTAAGCTGTCATCCCAAGACCTGGGATGTGCCGCAGACACTCAAATTTCTATCTGAGGGCTCTTTTCTTCGAGCTTCAGGAGGGTGTGTGTACCGCCCACATGGGTGGCATCCTCTGGGGTGTCTCAGACATACAGCGTCCACCTGTAACTGTCTTTCCCCTAGCAGGGCTCCCTGTCTCAGGTGTCGCCAGTCCAGCTGCATGAGCTGGAAGCCTCAGGGTCTCCTGCAGCAGCCCATCTTCTTGGTTGTTGGGGTCCCTGCACGCTAGGTCGCTCTGATAGGACTGTCAGTCTCTCCTGTCATGTCCCCAGTTCAAACTCTGATCTTGGTTATCCCAACTGCTGCGTCGTCTCCTCTGCCCACCAGCTGTGCTCCTTTCCAGCCCGTGTTCCACAGTGTGGCCAGAGCCGTCGGTGCTGCTGTCCTGTGTCTCCAGCGACGGGCTCCGTGCCTGGCACATAGTTACTGCTCTGTTACACAGGGACCCACGGCTCAAGTCCGAGGGCTTCACACCGCCTCTCGTGTACCTGTTCCCATCTTTGGGCTCTGTGTTGTATAATTCTTAGTCTGCTTCTGGCATTATCCTGTGCTTCTATTGACGGATTCATGTCCTTTAACACATTTCTCCCAGTCAACCAGTTAGTTGCCCTGTTTCTCAAGAATTTCCCAAAGTGCAGTCTCCTCCCCAGAGCCCTAATGATGTAACAGGTGTGGACTTTCCCACCCATCTCGTTTATGAGTATTGATATTTAACTGATAATTATCTTTATTTGTGTATTTGTGTTAACATTTTTTCCCACACATGCCTTTTTAAGACTTTTTTTTCTTTAATTTTAGAAAGAGTGCGAGTGGGTGAGCAAGTGCAAGAGAGGAGAGGGGAAGACAGGGAGGGAGAGGGACAAGCAGACTCCATGCTGAGCATGGAGCCTGACTGGGGCTTGATCCCACGACCTTAAGATCACAACCTGAACCAAAACCAAGAATCGGACACTCAACAGACTGAGCCAACCAGACATGCCCCCGCCCCCACCACCACATGCCTTTTTAAAAATTACATGATATTTAAGACTTTATGGTCATTACAAACTATGAAAAATTTAACACTATATAGATTTCATCTGTTTTAGGAAGCAGGTTCTTAAAAGTTTATATCTGATCTGTTTGGTTTGTTTCTTTCTGATATAGTAGTTCCACTTTGTAAATGTGTTCAATAAACTATAGAAACAATAATTCCATGGTTCAGAGAACTGTAAAACATGCTGATAAACAGAAGGAAAACTTTAAAAGGAATTCTTACCTTGTGACCCAAAGTAAGCAAAGCACTTCGTGGGTATTTCTGAAATCTGTCTTCAAGCTACATTATGCCAATTTATAAATCTTACGTTATTTGGTTTCATTCTCCAACTTCAGCTGAAATTATTTCATTTAAAAATCAAATCAAAACCACAGTGAGATACCTACTTCACATTCATTAGGATGACTATTATTTAAAAAAAAAAAAGAAAACAAAATAACTGGTGTTGGCGAGGATATGAAAAAAATTGAAACCCCTGTGCTTTGCTGGTGGAAATGTTAAGTGGAAAAATAGTATGGTGGTTCCTTAAAAAATTAAATATAGAATTATCATATGATCCGGCAGTTCTCCTTCTGGGTCCATACCCAAAAGAATCAAAAGTGGAGACTCAGAAAGGTATTTGTACACCAGCGTTCACAGCAGCAACATTATTCACAATAACCAAAAGGAGGAAACAACTCAAATGTCCGTTGATGGAAAAATGGATAAACACAATGTGGTATGCAGTGGATTATTATTCAGCCTTAAAAAGGGAAGAAATTTTAACATATGCTACATACTTGGATGAACCTTGAGGACATGCTAAGAAAAAAAAAGCGAGAATAAAAATGACAAACATTGAATGATTCCTAGAGTAGTCAAACTCACGGAGACAAAGTAGAGTGGTTGTTGCCAAAGGCTGGGGGGAAGGGGAACAGAAGAGTTGGTTAGAAGGAACAGAGTTTAGTTCAGGATGATGAGAAAGCTCTGGGGACAGAGATGGGTGGTGGTTTTACAGCAGTGTGAATGTACTAACTGCTACGGAACTGTGCACTTAAAAATGGTTAAATGGTAAATGTTATATATATTTTACTACAATAATAAAAAAATAGGTTTATTGATGCATGTAAATTTATAATTGCCTCAAAATAAAAACTTTACGAGATAGAAAAGGTTTGTTCCTTTGACACCGTTTGTTGAAATTTGTACTGTTTTATGTTGAATCCATATTGATATCATAGTTGTTAGATTGAGAAATTAACCTGTGCTACTTGGAATTTGTTCCTGCCTCAGAGTCTTTTACGATCCAACTACATCCACACTCTTCAGTTACGGAGGGTGTCCATTTCCCATCAGACTAGTTGAGCCCTTTGACTTTAAAAACAGGTATGATCAGAGGATAAATCCCTGTTTAAAGGCTGGTGAAATGGAGTCAAACAGTTTTAGAGTTTATGTATGCTAGCATGTAGGACAAAACAACTCAAGTCCTTTAACTCTGGCATTTTCATGTCTTCCCAGGTATACCTTGAAAGACTTTTAACATATGCAGAGATAGACATCTGTCCGGCCAACTGGAAGCGGATTGTTCTAGGGGCGATCCTGCTGGCCTCCAAGGTTTGGGATGACCAGGCTGTGTGGAATGTGGACTACTGCCAGATCCTGAAAGACATCACGGTGGAGGACATGTGAGTGTGTGTATTGGGGTGGGGCACCATTTGGGAAGGAACCACGTCCCTCTGAATGGTCTGTATGGTAATGAAGGAATGAATTTGACTAAAGGTCTCTTGTGAGTGGGCACAACAAGGACATGGCTGGGGAATATTACACCTGTACTACTCTTCATTGAGGATCATGAAGAGGTACTGGTTACACTTTTTGATTTTGTGAAACTAGTTACTGAAACTATATTATGGGCAGACATTCTTTTACCTTAATCAGAAAGGTGTAGATAATGCTGTCACCTCTGTGATGGCTTTTGTTCTGGCTCTTTACCTCACTGCAGACTCATAACAATGCCCCACACCAGTCTTGTGGGCAAGAGCCTCCTCAAAAAGCAGAAGAGCTAAAATACTATGTTTCTGTTTAGTTCCAGGGAGAATTTGCAAGTTCAGTTGGTTAAAATCAGCATTCTGTCCTTGGGTGCTCTTATGTGTCTCATTAGGGCTGCATGTGCTCCCCTAGCTGGTCTCAGAGCCCCAGCTCAGTGGAAGCGCCATGAGCTTGGGGGGCGAGGGGTGTCCACCCCCATAGCTCTCAGGGCGGTCTTGGGATTTCTCAGATGGTTCAGTCCTTAGATTTAGGTGAGGATTGTGAAGAGGAGACCTGCAGGCCTGTTGTCTGCGATCTCTGGGGTCTGGGAATACAGAAAATAGGTTTAGAGCCTCTTGCAGGACAAAGGAGCTATTTTGGAAAACAATCAGGATAAACTATTTACAGTTCCTTATGGTTTTTAGGTACTTCTGACACTATTCTTGCTAAAATTTTTCAGTTATTGTTTGTTCAGCTTCCTTGAGGAAGCTCTAGGCTGGAGAAGGTGCCCAGCTGTGTCTCTGTCCACCTCTGTGTTCCTAGACCCAGTCATCCTGGGGGTGTGGGATCTTCACAGTGCCTGTGCAGGCTGCTGCTGGGGGGTGTCATGTGGGCACATTAGTTCTGGGTTCCTCACCAGCCTAAGGCCCTCCTTGCCTCTGGTTACTGATTGGATGGCACCCCATTTTTGTGGTACCCTGTGAAGCACACCTGTTTGTCTTCTTAGGTCTTTTGTTGCAGAGCCTATTTCTGCTGTAGACCTATAAAACTCCTTCCTGGGTCTATAATTCTTTATTATAAAAAGGAGGACAAGTGTAAATAAGTTTTTGATAGTAAGAAAAATTAAAGTCTTGATTATATTTCAAAGTGAAAACAACTACTAAAATAATTGTCATCAGGACCACAGAGGAGGATGCAAGGTGGTAAGAGGTACTGACTTGTGTCCTTTATTGGGGGTTACTCTGTCAACTCCTTGATATCATTTGACACTTGAGTTGTGTGCTGTAGGAATGACATCACGGTTGTCCTTCCTTGTTTGTGTTGCTGATGTATGTATGTAGGCGACGAAATTTTCCCTTTTTCCCCTTTTAGGTTCTTTGGTCTAATAATTAAATTGACATAAGACAAACAGGAGAAAAACAAATTTAATTTTGTACATATGGGAGCCCCATAAGGATATGAGACTCAGAGGCCCTCAGGCAAGTGAGGCTTATATGCCGTCTGAGCTAAGGAATGGGATCGGGGCCTAGGGCTTCAAAGGGGAGGAGTGCAGTTCAGAGGGAGATAAAAAGAGCAGATGCTTGGTGATCAGATGTTTGCCCCACCGTCCAAGTTTTTCACTTCGGGACAGTGAACCCCAGTAAGGGAGGGTGAGCAGCCTGCCCCTCTCTCCCAGAGCAGAAGAGTGGGAAAGGAGGGGCCAAAAGGAGAACCT
Organism: Callorhinus ursinus; assembly: GCF_003265705.2. Lineage (NCBI taxonomy): Eukaryota > Metazoa > Chordata > Mammalia > Carnivora > Otariidae > Callorhinus > Callorhinus ursinus. Next base: position 1,764,644 of record NW_027397124.1, on the reverse strand, counting down.
ACATACTTGATGTGTTCCTGGGCAAGTCAGTTTTAACAGTGAGAAATGAAAATTACAGATCTAGAAATACGTTCCCTAATGCTCTTGTGTTTTTAGGCATACTTGGAGAAAGCTTTTGTGTATTGTAAGGGAATACATAAACCAGCATGAAGCCCAGTGCCCTGCTAACCGCTGCAACAGAGACCCAGCGTTACGGGCCGAATTGTGTTCTCTCAGAATTCCTGTGTTGGAGCCTAAGGCCCAGTGCCTCAGAATGTCTCTGTATTTGGAGATAAGGTCATAAAGAGGTAATTAATTTAAAGTAGGTCATAAGGGTGGGCCCGAATCCAGTAGGACTGAGTCACACAACACAGCAGAGGGACAGCCATGTGAGGACACAGAGAGAAGGCAGCCATCTGCAGGCCAAGAGAGGCTTCTGAAGAAACCCAACGCTGCTGGCAGCCCCCATCTTGGACTTCCAGCCTCCAGAATTGTGAGAAAGTAAATGAATGCTGTTTAAGCCCCCAGTCTGGTATTGTATTGTGGCAGCCCTGGTAGACCGATACAGATGTTGATCCTGGCAAGTGGGGTGCTGCTGTAACAGTTACCTGAAGCTGCGGAAGTGGCACTGCAACTGGGTAATGGGTAGAAGCTACAAGAGTTTTGAGGCACATGTTAGAAAAACCCTAGATTACCTTGAAGGGATAGTTGGTAGAAACATGGTTGTGAAAGATGATTCTGATGAGGACTCAGAAAGCAGAGAGCTTTAGAGGAAGCTTTTCTCATCTTAGAGATAGACATGTAGTACCACAAACAGAATGTTGCTAGAATTAGGACTGTTAAAGGTGCTTCTGGAGTGTGGTATCAGAAATGAGGAACATGCTGTTGGACACTGGACCAAGGGCAACACTTGTTACACAGTGGCAAAGAACTTGGCCAAATTGTGTTCTAGTGTTTGTGTAAGGTAGAATGTTCAAGAATGAACTGGAATATTTAGCTGAGGAGATTTCTAAGCAGAGTGTTTAGAAACCCTGCCTGGTTTCTCCGTGCTGCTTATAATAAAATCTGAGGAAAGAGAAATTAAAGAAGGAATTGTTAAGCAAGAAGGGACCAGATGTTGAAGATTTGGAAGAACTCAAATTTTCCAACCTCTGCCTATCCTTATTGCAAAAAATTAGAAAGCATGCTCTGCAGAGAACAATGAAGGTGTTGTGGCTGGACAGTGTTTGCCAAAGAGGTTACAAGTGTGGCTCAATGGTCCAGTCAGTCATCCCAGCGGAAATGTTGCCAGTTTAAACTGAAGGGGACAAGACAGGACAAAGTGAAGGAAGGCTGTGGGACTTCAGGATTCTACAAAAGAGCTGTCCTGCTGTGACGTGTTATCCTTCAAAAGGGGAAATGGCCGTGAAGGCAGTTTGGGAGTTGGCAGGGCTGCCTTTGCCCCCACGGGCACAGCAGGTATGGGTCTTGGGGGCTGAGGCTGCCTCCTCCTCGGCTAGGATGTGGGGCTGCTGCCCTTGGCTAAGGGGGCCCAGAGGCAGGGCTCCCCTCTCAGTGGGCTGGATGATAGAGCATCAGCCAAAGATTATTCTCAAGCCTTAAAATCGAACGCATTTGCCCTGCTAGATTTCGGACTTGCTTGAGGCCCAAGACCCCTTTCTACTTTTTGATTTCTCCCTTTTGTAATGGGAATGTCTGCCTATGCCTGTGTGACCATGGTACTTTGGAAGCAGATAACTTCCACAGTAGGAAGTTTCACGTGTTCATACCTGCAGAGGAATTTTGCCTCAGGATGAATCAGACCTCTGGTCTCACCCATACCTGATTTAGATGAGATTTTCGGGCTTGGAGTTGATGCTGCAATGGGTTAAGACTTCTGGGTTGTTGGGATGGGGTGAATGTATTCTGTATGTGAGATCTCTTTCTCACACCATCACATGTCAGCTTTGAGCACCTAGTGACAGTTGCCGTGCATGGGAAAGGGAAGGATGAACTTTGACGGGCAAAAATGCTGTTAAGAGAAATTACACTGTGGGGTTGACTTGTTTTTGTTTTGCAATAACCTTAGAAGAGTTGTTCTCATATGTAAAACAAAGGAATCTCAAATAAGGAGAAGCCAAGGGACTGGTTTTAGTGCTGCATAGCAGATAGAGACAGCAAAAACCTCCGACCCTCCATGGGTGTAGGGTGCCCGGTCTTTGGTTTTTGGTTTTCATTGTGGTAAAATATACATGGCATAAAATTGACTAGTTTAGCCATTTTTAAGTGTACAGTTCTTTGGCATTAAGTACATTCACATTATTGTGCAACCATCACCAACCAGAAACTGTGTGCCCATTAAATAATACGTCCCCACATCCCCCTTTCCTGGCCCCTGGCAGCCATCATTCTGCTTTGTCTCTGAATTTCACTTCTCTGGATGCCTCACAGAAGCAGAATCACACAGTGTTCCTCTTTTTGTGACTGGCTTATTTCACTTAGCATAGTGCCCTCAGGGTTCATCTGTATAGCAGCACATAGTGGAATTTCCTTCCTTTTTAAGGTCGAAAGTATTGCAGTCCATGTGCATACTCTGTTTTGTTTATCCATTCATCCATTGCTAGACACCTGACACTTGCACTGCTTCTGCTCTTGGCTCCTGAGAATAGCATTGCTGGGAGCACGGGTGTGCAGATCTCTCCCTGAGTCCCTGCTTTCAGTGCTTTTGTGTATATACCCAGACGTGGGATTGCTAGACTGTCAGTGGCTGGTTTTTAAAGTGAACCCGTTTTTCTAGAAAAGCAGATAGATGATAAATGTTTAGATGATAAAAACAGCTCTCCTTACTCCATTTTAGAGGCCCCTTCACAAGTTGTGAATTGTGCTAATTCAGTTGGGTTTCTCTACGATTTTGATCTAATAATAATGCATATTTCTGAATATATGTTTTGTTTACTGACTTGAATTACTTCTTATAAAATTTTAATCAGAACTGTTTTCTCATGATTATTCAGTTGAGGGCAGTAAATCCATCAAGCCTGTTCTCTCTGTGTCACTCTTAGTATTATGATTTATCACGTAGCAAGCTGTCACATGTCCCTGTAAGATGTCCTGCTGCAGTTTGGAATTTCAGATTTTGGGAATTACTTTTATCTGCTAAATCTTGCCTTAGTTAGAAATAAGCACAACAGCTCTAAAGTCCGTATTTCCCTCATTAAAAAAGAAAGGCCTGAAGGCTGTTCCTTTTTTCCAAGGAACCTTGAGGAAAATGCCACCTTGTTCAAAAACAGATTCCTCTTGGCTTTAGTCAGAGTGTATCCCCTCAACAAGAGTCATTGCTAGCCAGCTACCACCGGGGCCAGGGTTAACAGACTGGCTCTATTCCCCTCCCCACCCCCACCCCCACCCCCCGAGGTTTTCTTAGCATCAGGAGAGTGAGAGCTGCAGTGGCTCCTTCGGCCACCAGACGGCAGTCTGTCCCCAGGCGGCCCCCATGGTCCCGCCAGGAGAGCTCCTTCCAGCCCTTTTGTTTTGGCACTTCTGACCTTAGCAGTACTTTTACACTCTTGTTTTATTGAAATCTTAGCTGAGTTCCAGTATTTCACAGGATGATCTCTTGTTAAATCTCATTTAAAGGAGGCATAAATAAAAGTTAAAGTAAAAATTATCCCAAATAAGCCAAAGTAATTTAGACTCTTTAAAAAAAGAATAAAATTTAGCACAGTATGAACATTTGGAGCTCACCTTCTTTCACTAGACTGTATAGAAACAGCAAATTATGGTGTTTCTCTGATGAAAAGACCTGAATGTGACTTCTCAGTCTTCCCATCTGAGGACCACAAACCTTCTGCAGCAGCTCTCATTTGTGCAGTACCTTCTCTCTCTGAAGCCACCCACTCTTGCTCAGATTGCAGCCTTCCTTCCCCACCACCTTGGTGCTCCTGTCCCTTGTTGTCACAGCAGGAGATTGAGACAGAGTCCTTTCAGTCGCTGCTGGCTTACTGAGGTGACTCACCAGGAACAGACCAGGACTCGGGTACACCATGGGGACAGAATGGTGCTGAGTTAGTTTGAGGCTGCAAAACATCAGGTACCTGCATCCAGAGGCCAGAGCTGGGGGGCTCAGTGTTCAGTGGAGTCCATGGAGGGGGGATCCGGGCTAGTTGGGGTGAGGCCTAGCACTTAGGGCAGGGTTTGTCAGCCTTCAGATTCACTTACAGGAGATGGTGACCAGGTATCCTGCCAGAAATCCCCTGCCCCAACCCTTGTTCCTTTCCACCAGAGCTCTGTGTTTCCAAGCTCAGTTCATCTCTTACTTCTATGGGAAGCCTTCCTCCATCCCTCCACCCAAGCTGAGCTTGGCCTGTTCCATCCAGTAAGGGTAATTATTGAGCACTAACTGTATGTCACGTGCTTTGATAGGGGCCAGGTGGCATGGTTTCTGGCTAGGAGGGGACAGGCAAGGACACTGAATCAAGGTGACACCTGCAGTGGAGTCTGATAAAGGACAGAAATAGAGGGCTGTGTAACGTGCTTGGGAGCACAGGGTGCTTTCAGGGGGAGACGATGCCAAAACTGTGTGCCCGACCTAGCACCAGTGCTCAACAAACAGATCCATCGCGGAGGACTTTTCTCCCTCCAGGTACTAACTGTCAAGAAATGAACCTGATCTAAAAGATAATTGACATGGGGAAGTTCTCCAAATAGAAGTTTTAAAATCTATTCTGGCTACCCATCATTCATTTTCATCAAACTATAAATGGGTTGACCAGATGGATCTTAATACCTGTGTTGGCTCCTTTACTGACCAGTCTGTGGAGGTGAGTGGTTCTAGAGGTTTGGGCTGGGACCAGCCGCATCAGCATCCTGTGGGAGCTTGTTAGAAAGACACATTCTCAGGCCCACCCCCCGACCCACTGAACCAGGACTGGGGTGGGCTCCGCAGTCTGTGTTAACGAGCCCTGCGTGTGATTAGATGACAGGCTCAGGTGTGGGGACTACTGCTTTCACTCTTCAGAGTTGGCGGGGGTCCCTTTTTGTGAGTCCAGGGCTGTGATTCATTCACCTACTCCCTGCTTTGCCTAAGAAAGCCCCCACAGCAGTCCCTCCGCTCTTCTCCTAGGAGGTAGGGAAGGGGAAGGCCCACTGAGGAAAGACAGGCCTCTAGGTGTAACAGAGGCTTTTCCCCTGGGCTCCTGTGTTGGCCCCTCGCCAGACTCCACTTGACAGCTCTTGACTGCTTCATCTGCCCCAGGGTTGATGGTTCGTGCTGGGATTTGCAGCCAGAGTTTGCTGTGTGTGTGGTTGGGTCTCAGTGAAACGCACCACCCTGAGGCACTTCCTGGTGATCGTCCCAACTAATCAGGCCTCATCCTTCTGGGCACTTGATCATTTGGCTTTTAGTACCCATTTGGTGGTTAAACTGCAACTCTGGTGTCCGATCACGCAATTAATTAGATAGCTTTTCTCCCTGGAGGTTGCAGTTTTCTGGAGTCTGGTCTCTAGCAGCTTGCCTTGGTGGGCCACGCAGCCTGGTATGGCAGCTAAACATGTGCTCTTTTTGTCTTTGCTTTGCAGGAATGAGCTAGAGCGACAGTTTCTTGAATTGCTCCAGTTCAACATCAATGTTCCTTCCAGTGTTTATGCCAAGTATTATTTTGATCTTCGTTCTCTGGCAGAAGCAAACAACCTGAGCTTTCCCTTGGAGCCCCTGAGCAGGGAGAGGGCTCACAAGCTTGAGGTAAGATGCTTTCACGTACTGGTTTTTGATGCATTATTGCAGATGCCTCATCCGGGTCTCCCGGAAGTGGGAGATCACCACGCTCATTTCTCCCACTGTGTGTTGTTATGAAATACAGACAGGTCACCCTGGATTTAGAGTTGGCCAGTTTATTTAGTTGATTGTAGTTCATCCAACCATAGCTTTAATAACCTTCTGAATATCTTTTATTTAATGTGCATTGATTCTATTCTTCAAATCTTACAAAAGATCTTTTTTTTTAAAAAATATGCTCACACGCTGTGAATTGTGCAAGACTGTTGAATCACAGACCTATACCTCTGAAACAAATAATGCAATATATGTTAAGAAAAAAAAAAGATAGCAGAAGGGGAAGAATGAAGGGGGGGAAATCGGAGGGGGAGACGAACCATGAGAGACGATGGACTCTGAGAAACAAACTGAGGGTTCTAGAGGGGAGGGGGGTGGGGGGATGGGTTAGCCTGGTGATGGGTATTAAAGAGGGCACGTTCTGCGTGGAGCACTGGGTGTTATGCATGAACAATGAATCATGGAACACTACATTAAAAAAAAATACGCTCACAAAAAGGTATTTCTCGACATGCACTTTTATAAGGAAAAAGATACCAGATGACCCTAATGATTGGGAATCCCAAAAGGTTATATTCTGCTTTTTATTTTTTATTCAAAATATTTTCCCCACAGCCCAATTAGAGCTGGGGCCAGCCCCATGGGTCTTGGTCTGGATTTAGGGCCTTCACTGTTAAGCTGTGTAACTTTTGTGCTCATGACCTGTGTATATAGCTATTTGCACCTAGCTCTTCCCATCTGACTTGTTGAGTGGATGAAAAGTGGTGGGGTGACGAGGAAGGGTGAAACCCCTTCCTGCAGACAGAGAAGGTGTGCTGAGACCCTCTGTACCTTCATCCAACAGGTCCACTGTTGTGGACCCTTTGATCAAAGCAGTTGATGGTACAGTCACTTCCCCAGCTTGGTGAGCCCCAGGAGGTCTGTGCTGCCTGCCCCATTGTCCAATCTGAGTGACACGTTATCCTGATTCAGTACAAGGTCAGGATAGCTAGAGTGCTGGTCTAACAGGGTTAGTAGCTGTGAACCACACAAAGTCTAGAGGTGGAGGGAAAGGGATTATTATGGTTTGCAAGCTTAAGAAAGCCGAAATTTTAAATAAAATTGTAAAAAGTACGTAGTATGCTAATCCCAAGAAAAAACTGTAAAACTGTGGAACAGACTGGATATGGAGCACGGTGTTTAAAATAAAAACCCAGTGAGGTTTTCCGAACTCGGCCACTCTGCTGTAATTGTGTGCTCACCATTGGGATGCAACTGCTCATTTAAAGTCTCCCATTTCTCTGAAGGAGGTGCCTTAAGACGGGCAGGCACGTGCGTGAAATAGGATTCGATTTCACGGTCAGCAGGCTCCGGAAGCCCTCCTGCCCAGTGCTCCTCTCCTGCTGAGGGAGGAGCATGGAGCTCCTGGAAGTGGTCGCTTAGCCTGCAGAAAAGCGGGTCTGGGGTTCTCTGTGGGAGAGTATCTTGTGTTGCGGACACATAGGCTGGCTGAGACAGGGTAGCTGGTGCCGCTGTGACCTCCAGCAGGTTATCTGAGTGGGAAGAGGGAGTGCGCGCCTGCCCCAGGGGCTGCCGCACCCAAGTGCTGCGTAGGCTCACTGGGCCGAGGAAGGCCGGTAGTCCTAGCAAGACTGTTCTCTGTCCTCCCAAGAACCGGAGCTTCCTGAGACGCAGACCCCCACTCCTCTGCAGGTCTGGACAGAAGCACTCTCTGGAAAAGCACGTGGCACCCCCCTTTGAAATAATTTTTAAGGAATGGGATTTCATTATTTTCCAGACCCCAGTATCCCTCCTAGTCCGTCTGGTTAGCAAACTTGAACCCACTTGTGGAAAGCAAGGGGGTTTGGTGAGACATACTAGAAGTGGCTGTTACCTGAGGCTCTGTACCTGCTCGCACGTACCACCAAAGGGCTGATTTGATAGGCAGGTTGCAAGGTAGAGTGTGGACGCTAGAATGTACCAGGAACCAAGGCAAGTGCAAAGTGGTCTTTTCATTAGCCTGGTCATTTCTCTTTGAAATAAGTTAGTATCTCTGTATGCATGTGGGAGATGGGATGAAAGCTAAGGGTTTGCATTATGAAATCTAGAATAAGATCATACTTGCTAATTCATCATTATAATATTACATTCAGACCCGTATACTGTTTATAAGCTGAGAAACCACACTCAGGGAGTTTAAATACATGAAAATAATTTACTTTCAAAAATCATTGCTCTAATGTCTGTAAGGGATCAGATTTTCTCTTGACGTATGTCACCTATATTAAGTGTGTAGAATGTATTTCACACGGGAACTCCCAGTGGTCTAGCCCATCTCCTGCCCTCGTTCATCTGTCGTTTGGAGGAAGATGTCCTCAGCTCCTGTCTCTCTCCTCTAATCCATCCTCCCTGCTACCACTGGAGTTGTCGTTCTAAAGTGCATTTGTGGGTTTTAGAAAATAAATGAGAATCGGTTGTCAGTACTCTGTGTTCCCAGTACTTGGACCCTAGCCTGATACGTGCATGCTCTGTTATGTGCACATCTTGATTGGAACTTACACATCCATTCGACACATATTCCCTCGGGGTCCCCTGATACCAGGCGCTGGTTACCAGACACCAGGAGTTTACGTTCTGCTGGGAGGACACAGACAGTAAACAGTAAACATAATAAATAAACTAGTATGTTAGAAGGTGAGTACAACAGAAGCAGCAGGGTAGGGGTTGCCGTTGTCAGTAGCCTCACTGAGTCAGTCATGGTGGCGCAAGGGCTCTAGTGTGGGCCCTCTTAGCCTTGCAGAAACCTCCAGGCTGAGGGAAGAGCTGCTTCAAAACCTACAGTGGGAGCCAGCTCAGGCTCAGGTGATGGGGGCGGAGGGGGAGGCCGCAGAGCAGTGTGGGTGAGATGAGGGGAAGTATGGGGGAAGAGATCACAAGAGTTAGCTAAAGGGGCGGCAGGGAGAGCAGCTAGAAGGATTATCATCACTTCAGTGAGAGCCATGATGATGTGATCAGGGTCTACTGCTCTTGTGCCTTTGTCCCTTGATGGTGACTTCCTGGCAGCTATTTTCCTAGCCCCTGCCTCATCCCTGGCCTTTTGCTTAAATGGTATATAAGTTAGAAGACCTCATGTTTGCATCATCGTGAGTGAAGTCAGCCCCACTCCTGGGTCATTTTGACAGAAGGCAAGGTGAATGTGACCAGGACAAGACATCTAGGGTGATGTGAGCTGGCTCCCACTTTGTCATCCATGTGCTCTCCACCTGCACCCAGTAGCAACCCTGAAAGAGCCATGACCAGGCTCCGAGCCCCAGGGAGGGCTGAGCCTTGCTCTTGGCTGAGACGTTCTCCCCAGAGTCTCACTGTCTTCATCAAGAAAACGAGGACAGTGTGGATTGTCCCTACATTGTCCCCTCCCAGTTCCTTTCTTCATCAGTCATCTAGAGTTGACTCAGACATGGGGTCATCTGCTCTGACTCAGTCTCAGATAACTGACTGCCTCCAAGTACTGTACTGAGCGCTCTTACCAGCGCCGCCTGGCACGAAGCCCTGATGCGTTATGACAGCCACGCAAGGCGGGGTGCTCTTTACCCTGTTTGCAGACGAGGATGCAGGACTTGAAATAGGCATAGGCCCAGGTCACATCCCCTCTCCCCACCGAGTGGTTCGCCAGCATTGACCCAGCATCTAGCTGAGCCCCAGGCTGCACTGTCCTATAATTGTTTCACATTTTGTGATGATTTTCTCAGTTAGACTGTAAGCGCTTTGGAGACAGGGCCTGTGTCTGTACCTCCTTCGTGGCCCCCATTGCGAGCGGCCCAGATTTGGGCTGCGGCATGGAAGCTGCCCGGGGCAGGAACTCTTGTCAGGATTGGCCCCGTGTGTCCTCAGTGCCTAGAACGATGCTGGCACCCAGCGGAGGTGGTGTCTGATGAGTGAGGGAGCGGAGGGCGCCTAGAGGACGGTGGTGCTTGCTCCCGAGTCCGGCCCTGACCCGAATTGTCTCTCTTCTGCCCCTCAGGCCATCTCTCGCCTCTGTGAGGACAAGTACAAGGACCTGCGTCGACCCACGAGGAAGCGGTCAGCGAGTGCTGACAATCTGACTCTGCCGAGGTGGTCCCCCGCCATCATCTCCTAACCATGGGGGTCCCCACTGGAGGCCATGCCATCCCTCAGTTTCTCCTTTAGTGTGAGAAAAGACAGACTGGGGGTGGTTTTGTTTTTGTTTTCCTTTCCTTTTCTTTTTTAATTCATAGCTCTGTCAGGCTGCCTTGATGACCGCCTCCAAGCTGTGTGGCCCACTCGCACGCAGCAAGGCCTCGAGGGAAGCGAAATCAGTATTCTGAAAATCCTGTTTCATGCCCTTCCCCATCGTCATTAACAGCTCTTCCCTCATGGAGGAAAAAGACTCTAATCCTGGAGAAGGAAACAAAGGGAAAGGGAAGTCGTGTAGAGGCAGGGGAAAGGTTAAATGGCTTGACCATTTCTTAAGTCCCCGTCTGGTCAGTAGATGAATACGATGGAAAGACACAGAAGTAGGTAACAAAGTTGGATGTGCATTAAAGACAAGAGTGCGCGTTTATCCACCTCCGTCTGGATCAGTATGTTCTGTAAGACTTCTTGCATTCCTTCTAGCTGCTTTTTGGGATTTGGGGGATTTTTGTTTGTTTTTATTCTGTTTTTGGTTTTGGTCCCACAGAGCAGAGAATATAGTTTGTATCCACCATGGCACAGACATCCAAATAAATAGTACTGGTTGTTTCTCTCTGCACTATTCCTGTGAGCTGTCTTCTGAGCTTTCTTCCTCACAAGTGGGATGCGCTTGTTATATTTCTGTACACCTTTATTTTATACAGTTTTTCTTCAACGGTGGCAAAATTAACTTGACTGTAGTGCTGAACCAAAAGTATCCCTTTCCCTCCTTATTTCCCACCCCAAGAAAATTCTAGATCACATGGGTGCTTGTGCCTTCCAGTTTATTTGCAGTTGTTTTTTTAATTTTTTTCTCTGACCTGAAGTCGTAGTTACAAATCAGTCAGATTTTGTGGGCTGAAGGAAAGAGTGTGCAGCAGAGGGTGTCCTCTGGGTGAAGTTTTTTCCAGAGTGCTAGGTGTCTGCCTGCAGTTACTGAGTAGGAGCCATTTCTCTGTACCCCCTGCCCAGTTCATTCCTCTACTTCCATGTCCACTGTTGCAAGCAATATTCTTCTCAACTTTTATATGTTTACTTTAAATCAAAGTTAGTCTATTTGTATAAAATTTTTTAAAAATCTAAAATTAAAAAAAAGGGGGGGTGGGTTATTCCCATGGGAAGATCATTGAAGGGCAAAATGTTACTATTTACTGAGGTATTTTTCACAGGACGATTGAATAAAAAACTTGCATTTTCATTGTGGGTGCTTAGCGAAGTTACACAAAAATTCAAACTGTGAAGGTTTATGCTTCATTAATTATGACCGTACTTTTTCATTTTCTGACCATCCCTAATTTCCTTATGGGCTAGATGAGAATCTTTTATATCAAGTAAAATAAAAGGGTTAATGATAGAATATCAGAGTAAATTTGATATTAAGTCTAAGAATCTGAGTCAATGAAGCATATAATGCTTTGGGTGTTTGCATATTTTCTTGGGTCACAATGATAGGCTTCTAAGTTTTTTCCCTTTTCAAATCTGTGTGAGGCGAATGGCAGCAGATACTCTGTGTTTCACCTTCTTCCTCTGTGAATGTGGAAACTTTGGAATATTAGTCTTGGGTACCCGAAAGTCATACGCCTGATCCTCAAAGATGCCTGCTTCTGATGAAAGGTACTTTGGAAATGGAAGAGACTCAGAAAGGTGAAATCCCAAGATCCCCAGACCAAAAGTGCTAGTCAGGTTTCGGTGAGATTTGTATCCTGTGTAAACAGCTGTTTGGACCAGAAATATTGTCCAGTTCTTTCTGGCCTAAACTTCCAAAAGCCAACAAGCAGAATCTGAAAAGTTAACTATGTTTCCATTGTAATGGTGTTGATATACTCTATGGGTACCAAAATCAGCTTCTCTCTTTAAGTAAGAGTTGGATTTAGAACTTTAAATAGAGATCTAAAAATGTAGAAAATATCATTTTATATTCCCTAATCTATATAGCTTAAAAAGGGACATATTTTCTTAGCTGAATATGAATACCTCTCAAGCATAAATTAGTTCCTCTCATGTAAAGTATCTTATTTTACCGATCCATTTCAGGAAAGACGTTCTGCTGCCTTTAAAGCAGAAAGCTTATTTTTATCCCTTTTATTTGAATGAGAGAGATTTGAAAACTGAATTGTGTAAATATTTCAATGCATCTGCTATTATTTTGTGGAGTTTATTAAACTACTTTAAAAAATTGTATAGTCTATTTATTGTATGTATGTACATACAGTCTGATAACTTAAAATTTAAAGTGGATTCCGTAAAACCTGACTCAGTCTTGTTTAGACTATTGAATATTGTTTTAGCCTTGTGCACTGGACTCTACCTCTGTATAGGAAAATTTTCCATTATCATTAATAAGTATTGATCTGTATTAATTGGTTATGTTTCTTGCACTAAGGATTTTTAAAACTCTGCTGTTAAGTGTAGATTTTAGTTTTACTTTTGCAGTATGAATCACTTGACACATACGTGGATACTTCAGGTTTATTTATTTTATTTTTCTACATGACGGTGAAGACTTAAATTTTGTTCTCTGGTTTGTTCTGAGTTTGCCAAAAAGAAACCCCAACAACACCCAGTACAGTACCTATTGGTAAATCATAGTGACTGTAATTTGTTTGCAAGGTGATTCAATGCCCTACAGTTAAAGCCAGATTGCAATTTAGGATGACATTGTCTTAGTGTAGTTTTTGAATGGACAGTTCTCAGCATTGATGGAGGATGAAGAAAACCACGCATTTTGTTGACTTTAATTTTAGAGTAGACTTAAACAACAAAGTCATTGGGAGAATAAGTATATATCCCAGTGAAATTTTTTTATTTGTTTTACTCCCCCCCTCCCCCCCACTGGGAAAAGGGAAAGAAGTCAGGGATTTAAAACCAAATTGGAGGGCAAAGTGGGAGATCCTACCAAGATCCGAGATGTACTCCTATGCCTTAATGCACTAGGTGAGGCCGGTGTCAGAGCCTTGTACCCATCATCTGGCTCCTCTCCTGGGCTGGCTCTCCCGAGTTCCTTCTCTTGGTCTGTGGCAGGGGCATCTCCGTCTTGGGGTTTCCCTCAGTCCTGGGCATTTTGATCCTCAGCAGAACTGCAAAGCAGAATTTTGGGAGTGAGCAATTTTGATCCTTTCCGGCTGCTTTTGGTAACCTCTCACCTGGGGCCATATTTTACAGCTTTGGATTTTTTAAACAATAAAATATAATTCCTGGTTCATTGTAGGTACTTAATAAGTGTTAAATAAATAAATACATAGAACAAATAGTGCCTTCTTGCTGCATTTTTTGGAATGCTATATTGAGGTAAAATTCAACAGGTTTTATGGATGCTGAGTGTGGACCACTTCTTTGTCAGAGCAATGGGAAAAGTCTTATTAGTCCTGTAAGTTTAGAGTAATTCACAAAAGTATTGAACACTTCTTAGAAACCTCTTATTGCGATGTTGCATGACAGAGACCTATCAGAGCATGTCACTTTTATATTGATACCCTATTTTATTTGAATGTCTTTATCCCCTTTGACTTCATCAGAGTCAACATCTCAAGACTGTATTGGGTGGATCCTAGAGACATGGATCATCTTTTGAAAGGCCATCCAGAGAGAGTCCATATCCTTGTTGAAAAAGAGAAGAAATCAGAAACATGCCTTCAAGCTGAAATGGGAAAAGGAGACTTGAGAAGATTTATTTTTTAAACTCTATGGATTGCTAGGAAAACGCTACACACAACTTCATTAAGATCATGATTTGCTGTTACTGAATGCAGAGCCTTACTAGAACTATTGCGTCTAAAAACAAATGCTACCCCCCACCCCCAACCCCTGCCTCAGTTCAAATTAGGGAGTTGTAGAAGTGTGCTTGCAGTCACAAAATGGGTGATGGATTGTGGACCTGACCAGTTCAGCTGACTTCCTTTCCAGTTTTGCTATTGGATTTTCTTATCAAGTTTGTATTTGTGAACCTGCTAAAGGAATACTGAGTCACTTTCCATTAGAAGCTTCAAGAGTTCAGTGGTCAGCACTGGCATGGTCTGCTTTTATTCATCTCTCAGTTGAAAGTCTTTGGAGGGCACCGTGTATCTGCATCGTGCGGGTCTAAGTGGCAAGCACTCAGGTGAGGATTTGCCCTGGTCACTGTGCTGTCCATTGTAGTCTTTGTAGAAGGCTCTCTGGAAGAGCTTGTGATGGTACGAAATGAGCTCAGAAGGATCTGAGCTCTTTTATAAGGTCTTTATAAGCTTTCCTGTGTCTTTTAGTGGACTGATTTAGGTAGAGGTCTTTAAGAACTTTGTTTATATAAAGAAGTTATTTCAAATGCAGGGTAAAAGAGTGGCGTTCCAGAATAATCCTGTGCCCTTCATTAATTAGACCTGGAAAAAGAACAGCTAGCAAATTCATGAGATAGGGTTCTTACTATGCAGTGACTGGGAAGAACCCTCCCTCCCTGTGTCAGTCATTTTGACTGCAGAGGAGCTGCTCACAGGGTTAGTCAGAAGTACCAACGCCCTATCTACCAGGAATTGTACACATGGGAATCCATGAGGACTAAAAGCTGGCCCCTGTCCACATGAAGCTGAATTGATTTGGTCTGGATCAAGTAACATAACAATACAGAAAATAGAGACACATTTCGTCCTGTCGTGAGCATGAAGCAGAATATCTAAACCCGTCTCTGGTCATAGACAAGCAATGAGGTGCTTCTGGAACATCATTTCTCCCTATAGACATTCATGGAGTTCCACAATCATTTAGTGTTACATATCGGTATTTTTTGGGGGGTAGGGGGACCTTAAAGGTCGTGTGATGGCTACCAAGAAAATGAAGAAAGAAACCACTGGAAAAGAATCAGAATTTAGTAGGATGGGAGTTAGAAGATAACTGGTACAAAAGTGATGGTTTCCCTAGTCACCAGCAGTAACCAATTAGAGAACACAGTGGAGAAGAGGTGCCATTCGGAACGGGATCCAGTTATAACCCACCCGAGAACAGAAACATGACATGTTTACAATGCATCTAGCATACCTCAATTCATTTAATCCTCATCGAGGTTTCAGGGTAGCTGTTATTATTATTCCCAGATGAGGATGCATAAGTTTGCAGAAGTTAAAACCTTGCTTTGGGCCCATGGTCTGAGAGTTGTAGAGCCAAAAGCCTGACTCCAGAGCTTATTTTTAACCACCTTGCTATATGGCCCTTCACTGCCCTCGTTAGGGAAGAAACCTATCGAGAGATGTCTCTAGTCTCCCCATCCCTGAAGTCGTGCCAATCCCAAACCTGCAAATGTGACCTTAATCGGGAAATGTGGCCTTTGCAGATGTAATTAGTTAAAATGAGGTCATACTGGATTAGGGTGAGCCATCAGTCCAATGACCAGTGTCCTTCTAAAGAGAAGGGAGATTTGGAGAAAGAGACCTAGGGACAATGTCATGTGACAACAGGGTTAGAGGACGGAGCAAAGCAGCCATAAGGTGAGGAATGGGAAGGCTGGCCGGCAGGCTGGAAGCAGCAAGGAAGGGGTCTTCAGAGAGCACGGCCCTGCTGATGCCTCACTTGAGACTTCTAGCTTCCAGAACTGTGAGAGCGTCCACTTCTGCAGGAATCCACCCAGCGTGTGGCAGTGTCGTGGCAGCTCTGGGAAACGAACATGTACGATTCCTAAATAAAGAGACCACTGAACTTGACAGGCAGGCATCATAAAGACCTGAAGAGACACACTGTTTCTGAGTGGGAAGTCACGGTACTGGGAGAATGTCCCGTCTCCAGCTTTCTTCCCTGCGACTCTCCCCTTTGGCCAGTGTACGCTAAGCCCGCCCAGTTCTGTCCCAGGTGAGGACCTTTCTCTGAGCTGGGATTTCTGTCTGGCATGTTCCCCCACAACATTTAAGACTTATGCTTAAAGTCAGGTGTCCAAGAGGCCTGCTGTGACCTCGCCCCCCTCAAAGGTCGCCCCCCCCCCAGCGGCTCCCGCAGCACCCCACTTTCAGCCTTGTGTGGCTGCCATTGCGCCACGCTCTCTTCTGGTCACTTCTCTACGGGCCTCCTGCCCTTGCAGTGCTGCTCCACGGGGCGAGGGTCCTGTCTGTGTCCACACCGAACCTAGACCTCCCCTTTTAGAGGGAGGGAAGGGGGTTCCCAGAAGTAGAACCCAGGACAACCTTGAGGCAGGCTCAAGGAGAGAAGCAGAACTTGAACTGGGTGTGTGTGGGATCTGGATAAATAGGAAAGGAAAGGAATTCCGCTCAAGAATGTTCTGTCTCTTGGGGCGCCTGGGTAGTTTGGATGGTTGAGCGCGTCTGCCTTCGGCTCAGGTCATGATTCCAGGGTCCTGGGATCGAGCCCCACGTCGGGCTTCCAGCTCGGCAGGGAGTCTCCTTCTCCCTCTCCCTCTGCCTCTCCCCCTGCTTGTGCTCTGTCTCTGTCTCTGTCTCAGTATCTCTCTCAAATGAATAAATTAAAAAAATATATCTTTAAAAAAATGTTCTCTTTCTTAATGTTGCGGAGGGACGGTGTTAGGGAGGCAGGACTCTCAGTAGAGATGTACATGTACATATGACAGGCTTTGGAAACCAACCCAGGAGGTTGGAACAGTGTCCTTCAATCTTGAATGTCACGTTTTTTCCCCCAGAAACATCCTTATGCCTTATATCTTGGGTGTTTTCTTTTTTTTTTTTTTTTAAGATTTTATTCATTTATTTGAGAGAGAGAATGAGAGATAGCACGAGAGGGAAGAGGGTCAGAGGGAGAAGCAGGCTCCCTGCCGAGCAGGGAGCCCGATGCGGGACTCGATCCCGGGACTCCAGGATCATGACCTGAGCCGAAGGCAGTCGCTTAACCAACTGAGCCACCCAGGCGCCCCTCTTGGGTGTTTTCAATGTACTGAGCTTTCTCCTCATCTCAGCAGCTCCCTGGTGGTAGTGGGGCAGATGCTGTCCTGTGTTTGCCAGCTGGAGCTGAAGTTGGAAAGGCTAAGTGACTTAGCTGAGCTCACACGGCACCCTGCAGGCATCCGGCTCGGCGACACTGGCCCTGAACACTGCCGAGGACGCAAGCCCCACCTGTCGCGTGCATCTGCAGGCGCGGCGCCCTTGGAGAAGAGACAGCTGCAATATTTAGCTGTTTAAATGAGGCTTAGCAATACCTAAAGCATGGATATATAGGGGTTGCTATTTTTATGGTTGCTAAGTACAGGAACCGTGCAGATGGTGGGTCTGGCCCGTTAATAGGCATTTCGCAGAAATCTAGGAGTTGCTCTTTCAGAGTTACTGCTTGGCTCTCCAGTGATACCCTCTACCCCTCAGGTCTCCGTTTAAGTGCTTTAGATAATCGGAACGCAGGGGGGTTGTGACCGAGCCCCGCACTGCCTCCTCCCTTGAGGCACAGGTCCTCCTCTGGCATGTGTGGGTCTTGCTGGGCTGTGGTTTTGTGATTTCTCATTTTTAAGTCTGAGGTACATTTCTAGCTCAAAATAATGGATACATTTTCTAGTTCAAAATAACGCCCAGCCTCTGACTTTCACTGGGTGTCTTGGTGTGGGCTGTTCTTCCTCACTATTCACGCCTCAGTCATCCCGTCGGTGGCCCCTAACGGAGCACGTCTCCCCACCTCCCATCCCATCAGCCTCCTTATTTCACTTCTTCCCAAGGCACAGCACGGTGCGAGAAGCCCTGTCCTTGGGTTTCCGGTGGCCGCTCTCTCCACCCGAGGCAGAGCTGTCCCTCCCTCTGTGACAGAAAGCTGAGTTTCCCGCTTGCTGAGGGATGGACAGCTGTGAGGCGCTGTCTCTGAGCCCAGGGCAGAGTGCTGGGGAGCAAGGGGCCCGGCGCCGTCAGTTCCCAGAGCACCTGGGGCTTGCTTGACCTTGACCTGTGGAGGCGTGGCTACTGAGGTGGCACTGGCGCTCATGCCTGGCCAGGCTGCTGCTGGGATGCTCTCACCCACCCATGAGAATGGGTTTTAAACCAGTTCTGATGGTTACTCGTGTGACCAGTCCTTCCTGAGCAGATAGAAACTTTTACCGCCCACCCTGCCCCCATGAGCTCTCTGAAACCAAGGATATTCTGTCTTGTTCGCCACTGTATCCACAGAGCTTAGAAAAACGCCCCTTCTAGGTTCCGTAAATAATGTTGATGGGATGAGGAAATAAAATATCCTAATGGGGAACTGGTCTCAGCCTCTCCCAATGCCGGGAGGGCCTGTGAGATCTGCACTGAGGAGGACTGAACGAAGATGCTGAAAAATGGAGTAGATGTAGGGGCTCTGGAGGGGAGAACTGGACCCGGCGGTCAGTACTAGTTACAGAGCGTGCATGTCCGCTCTGTGTAGGGAAGACCCTCGAAAAGTGGCCGCTGTGCAGGGCTGGAGATGCCAGGCTTGTCCTCGTGTCAACTGAGAACTGCGGCAGGGGCTGGGCCGCCGAGGGCCTCCCGGGGCCTGTCTGATGCCTCACCAAGTGGGCAGGGGCCTGGCGGTCTCAGCAATCCCGCGGGTGGGACGTGTGGTCAAAGACAGTATTTGGTTTCTCCTCCGAGTAGGGTGCTTTTGCCACGCTGCCTCTCTTTCTTACTATAGTTACCAGAGGGCTGTAATCAAGATGTTTGGCATCAGCTCCCAGTTATCATTTGCAAAGCCGTGGATCAGAAACTTTCTCCAGTCCCGGCAGAAAGCCTCCCTTCCAGCCCTAAAAGGCCTGGAGACCATTGAGCAAAGGTGTAGACTGAGCCATGGCGAAAGGAGGGCATTTAGAGGGACGCCACGCAGGTTCCCTGCCAACCATTTATAAATGACCTATTTTTGTCGCTCCGTGGCTTCTCCCCTGGAGTTTTAGAAGACGCCCCCTACCCGAATGTCTCTGCAGCTCCGTCCAACCTGGAGCACAAGGCGCCAGGCGGACGCGCGTGGTCTGTGCTCGGTGGCGAATCCGTGCTCACCACGTTCGCGCTGACCTCCCCGGCATCCGGGGGAAAGGAGGAAGAGTCAGAATTTGGTCTGCATCACGAGGCAGGGGACAAGTATTTGGGGCTGCTGGGGGCCTGAGCGAGCCCCGGCCAGCCCTCCTCGTGCTGCTCGCCGCCTGGAGCGTCTGCCAGCGTCACTCGCGAGGGCACAGCGGGCCACGGCGCAGCCTCGGAAAAGCGCACGGCGGCGCGGCGGCCCCTTCTGCTCTTCGGGCGAAGGTGTTCTGGCCACGTTGGGGGCGTTTGCCGGGTCCCCGAGCCCGCTGGTGGCTCCGGCCCCGACTGGAGCTTCTCTCATGAGCTGCTGCTCCCCGTTAATGATTATAAAGTACAACTCCCGGGAGGATCATCTGGCCCCACTCCTCACTGGTTGGGCTCACCAGGCTCTTCCGGAAGAACCCTGGGAGTTAGGAAGCTTTCGGACGTGCCCTCCGTCCCAGGCAACGCCCTTCCCCTTCTACCAGAATCATCCTCAGTTTGCTCTCAGGGTTGTGAGAAAGAAGACGGTGTGCCCTGGAGGCCCCCGGCCCGGCGGCTGAGGCGCCTGAACCCGGCCGAGGCCGCGGGGCCAACAGGGTGGGGGCCAGCGGCCTAAGGCACGGTCCCGGTTCCGTCCGTGCTAGCAGCTGCGTTTGCCCGCGAGCTCCCGCCAGCCGTGCACACACCAGGGCTCCGGCTTGTCTGCGCCCGCAGCACAGCGCTTTCGCACGGCGAACTCCTTTCTGGAACCCCGGTGTACTTACGGCACAGACACCCGGATCTGCTCTAGTGGAAGAAATCATGCACGGCCGCTTTCCACCCACTGAGCCATTCCTGCAATACCACGAGCAGACCTCAGGGTCTAAGAAACAAGTTTAAGAATCACTTTTCACATTAATTTTTAAATTCCCCAGTTACCATCTGCAGTGGTATTATTTCCCCCACTTTCCAGCTGAGAAAACTTAGGTGAAGAGAAGTTAATTAACTCGAGGAGGGCTGAGCGGGGATTTGAACTCACGCCAAGCTGATTCTTAACCAGTCCATTGTTAAAAAGTCTGCCAGGAAGAAGGACAAGCTTCACGTGATTTCTTGGACTTTCAGATTCTGTTCATTTTGCTTCCCTAGACATCCTGGTGACATTAACAACAGAGCATCAAGAAAATATTGCTTTAAAAAGTCTTGTGAGTGCAAATCCACTGCTTGAAAAGAATTGAGCAAATAGAAAAGAGTTCTCCCAGTCGTCAATGGTCTATTTATTAAAGAGCCTAGTACTGAATACCAATGAAAATACTTTCCCACCCATTGCCCCCTTAGGTGTCCAGCTCATTAATCCACAGTGCTGCCTTCCCTCACTACCTTCATGCTCTAATAAATGGGGGCTTTGAAAAACCCACTGGCTGGTCCTAGACACGGCATTTTGAACGTGAAATTGGACACTTGTGGGTGCTTGAGGTTTTTAGCTCCAATTACATATTTTATCTTTTCACTCACTGGTCAGTAGCAGAAATTGCTCACAGCAAAGCATACTCTACTTTGTTGTTTCCACAAGAGGACCTTTGCTTTTGCAAATTGCTTGACTTGCCGCTTTCCAAAACTTTTTAAAAGCTCTAATTGTGTTACAAACACAAGGTCTAGGGACACTGCTACAATAGGAAACTTTAGTACTAACAAGGCAAGATAGTCTCTAAGTCCTCCTGATGACTCTTTTCATCTTCCCAGCCCTGTTCTTTTGAGTTTACATAGAATACAGATTTGCCCTGCAGCACATCTATGTCCACAGTACACAATTAGCCTAACTCGGTACAACCTATTAGACTCATTCCACTACTTTCCCTGATCAGGGTCTATGGCTTTTTTTGCAACTTCCCCTGAATCTCAGTGATCAAATCTCTTGGAACCAAATACTGGCGAAATGTCCCTAGCTATTGAAATATCTGTGATTTTGTGAATAAAAATTTTCAGGTACTTATGCATCTTGTTGTGTATATAAAGAAGAATTTTGGTATTAAATTATGTTAAGACGTTTTCCCCATCCAGATTCTGACTGCATATGATACTTGTTAGAGTAAACAAGCTCTATTCTTAAGCCCTCAGATCAAAGACTTGTCAGCTTCAGATGAATTGGGTTGACAACTTGACGCTCCTGGGGGAAAGTGTGGTAATCAGGGACAACCTGTTAGCAGGAAAATGTCCCGAAATAACTGGAACAACTGGGCATAACACCAGATTTTCCAGCATTGCAGTTTATTTATGTGGAGTCCTAGCCCAAGCCCAAGGCTGGATGCTCAGGGCCTTGAGGGTGGTAGGAGGTTCCAGAAAGGCACAGATAAGGGCTAGATGCAGACGTGCCAGCTTTATGAGAGCTGACTCATTTATGAAAATCTATTCCCTGTTGATTCAAGAGGTCTTAATGATCACATCCCTCTGGCTTTGCTTGGAGGAAGTCATCCAAGCC
The DNA here is from genome assembly GCF_003265705.2 of Callorhinus ursinus. Taxonomy (NCBI): domain Eukaryota; kingdom Metazoa; phylum Chordata; class Mammalia; order Carnivora; family Otariidae; genus Callorhinus; species Callorhinus ursinus. The sequence continues at coordinate 1,743,316 of NW_027397124.1, read as the reverse complement.
ACGCCTACTGCCACCCACTGAGCATTATTCCTCAGCAAGTCCCCGAAGGCCTGGCTTGCGTCTGAAGACAAGATTGCTCCAGCTTCCCACTGATGATCGTAGCAGAAAAAGTGCAAACTGGCTGACGTGCAGCACACCCCCTCATTCCCTTTGGCAAAGGAGGCTTGAACAAGTAGCTCGTGGGTGCATAGGGGTAGCTGCCTTTGGAGAGGGAGGATGAAAGAGGAATTTGGGGAGAAGGTGGCAGCAGGAACGAAGTTAGGGAAAAGGTGTTTCGCGGTGGGTTGGGATGGTGATATTTCCTATGCCTGCTTCTGCAGAGAGGCCAATACCTTATGTATCAAAATGGATGTCTCACTGTACATCTACAAAAAGGGGAGTTGCCTTTAGTGGGGACCTGTGATACAGCTGATAAAGGCAGGGACGTGTTGAGAAATCAAGGAAATGCCTCCAATGAGCAGGTCCTTCACCAGTCGGCCTTCTGCTTGAGGCTTTCTGAGTCTTGCCTCCAGCCCAGGGCAGGCGCACATCCAACTGTCACAGACATCTCTGCTCTCTCTCCCTCCCCACCCACGGTCCTTCTCTGAGGTGCTCCTCTCAGGGAATGGCAGCCCCATCTGCCCAGTTGCCCAGGCTGGAGACTCCTTGCCTCCGAGACTCCCCCAGCCCAGCACACGTGTCAGCTGGGAGGGGAAACAGCCTGCAGATAGCAAATCACCATGTTGACATAAGGTCTGGTGAGTGGTACAGTAAAGCCAGAGGGAGGAGGCATTTCATAGAGAGCTACAGCATGAAAACACACGAGCTAACCACCTTAAAGGGAAATGACTCTGTTCCACCAACAAGGCTAAAGACATTTTCAGGCAGGCTGGGCTGGTGGCCTGATACTGGGTGGGAGGCCTGAAGAAAAGGTGAGGTGTGGAGAGCTCTGCCCAAATGTACAGGGAGAGAGAGAGTGCCCCGTGGACATTCTATATGAGAAGAGCATCCGAAGATTTAGGGACTTGGCCTTGAAGCAGCTTGCAGTTAAGCAGGAATTATTTATTCGTTCTTTGTGCACAGTCATTCAAAAATAGCTCTGATCTAAGCTCTTAGGCACCACAGGAACCCAGGAGGCATTTACCCTTAAGCTGGGCGTGTTTGGTGGCGGTAGCAAGGGCACTTACCACCCAGAACAGGCTGGAACCGGCTAGGAAGGGGCCAGAGGTCCTGAAGCTTAACTCAGCCCATTGCCACAGGCCCCCCCTTCACAGCGCTCTCTCGGGCTTGGTCACACACGTCCCCATTGCCAGCGCCTGTGCCCCAAGACATCAGATTCAGAGTGTTTGCTGTGCCAACACCAGCTCTGCTTCTAATGTGAGTCTCCAGAGTTGGGTTTCTCATGACCACTGTAAGTAGCATTTAAATTGCACACATTTTCCCATTATAGGCTCTATGGCTTCATAGAAGTATACAGAAAAAAACCCTCTGGAAGTTTGAGTGACTCCTCTGTTATGTACATATGTGTGAGCTCTGTGGTTAAACGGGAAGGTTGCGGTTCTGGAAGATTCAGAGCTCTGACTCCAAATTCTTATGTGAACTTGGACAAATTCCTTCACCTTGTATATCAGTTTGCAAGGGCTACCAGAACAAAGTACCACAGGCTGGGCGGCTTACAAAACAGAAATCAATTTTGTTGCAGTGTTGGAGGCTAGAAATCCAAGATCAAAGTGTAGGTAGAGTTGGTTTCTTCCGAAGGCCTGTCTCCTTGGCCTGCGGATGGCTGCCTTCTCCCGGTGTCGTTTTGTGGTGGTTCTCTGTGTTCCTGTGTCCCAGGTGTATATCCTAACCTCTCTTTAAGGACACCGGTTGGATGGATTAGGGCCCATCCCAATGGCCTATTAACTTAATTGCCTCTTTAAAGGTTCTGTCTCCAAATTCAGTCACATTCTGAGGCATTGGGGGTTAGGACTTCAACATATGAATTTTGGGGAAACGCACTTCAGCCCATAACAATTTTCTTAACTTCCCATTTTTGCTCTTTTACGTCTGAAGAATTCCTTCAGATGAGCCAATGATGTCTGAGGTCTTTTCCCCGCTCTCGCAGTGCTGCCTGGGAATGTGTGCTTCTTCTCTCTCTCATGAGATGATAAGTACTTAGATGGCACTAGTCACATTGTCTTCCCCATCTGAAGATAACACCCGTCCCCTTCCATCCATTGTGGGTTGCTGGTGCTGCCATTGCCAAGGTCATCTGAACTGGCCCCCTATCTAGCTGAGACTTTAGAATGGCAGTCAACAAACAGAGAGTACTCATCAGAGGACTGAGCCCAGCCACAGTGCAGCCACTGTGTGCTCTGGTTCCCCATCACAAATATCATTTTTAATTAGGGTTTCACTTGTTGCAGACACATTAAGAGCACCATTGAAGGGAGGCACAGGCATACCCCTGCTCTCTTTAAATCCTTGTTTTGACAGTGTGGATCAGAAAATGCACTCCCACCCCACATCTGCTGAAAGTACCTTCCTTAGTTTAGAATCAATGAGTGTCACCTCCTTCTGAGCTACCCTCACTTATAGTAGAGAGAGTGGTGGATGAGGCAGAGAAACTCAGCAGGCTCTCATGTCGATGGCCAAAATAAATTCTTGCTTGGAAGTATCCTTTAGGGGAAGGCTTTTCTCCTCTCAGCTGCAAGTAGAGGAAACATCCACATAGCTAATGTCAGAAGCTCATGCACATACTCACTTTGGACACTTACGTTGCTCCTAATGGCCATTTTAAAACAGCTGTACTTTGAGACATTTTCTCACATCTTCAGTTTCTGGTCTGTCTCAGTGTTCCAATTTGGCAAAAAAGAGGGAGAAACAGGAAATGACTAGTTTTAGATTTTGATTGTCTTTGAGAAATGGTAGCAAACACTTCTAGGAAATCCCCTGCCATAGGCAGCCTGTTCGGTCTACTACTGAGGATTTTTGTTGAATCGTAGAATTTTTTCCCACTGAGCCAACAAAACAAAACAAAATAACAACATCAACAATAAAAATACATTTAATTTCCAGCCATTTGTCTTTTGTCAGAAAAAAATGCCCTTAGCTTCGATAACTCTGGCAACTATGGCAACAGTATGGGCTTTGTTTCCAAAGAGCTAAGTCTGGACTACAAGTAGTAAATTAGAAATACAAGTAAGAAGAACTCAACACCTGCTGCCTTCTAGGATGGATTATTTACTGATGTCATAGACTACACGTAGTAAGCCATTTTGCTGTGGAAGCTGAAAGGAGCTAAAGTGTGTTAGCTGTGTTGTCTGGCACAGCTAGAATACCTATTCATTGACATCTCCAGCACGCGATACCCACCTTCACTCCATTGCCAAAATCCATTGTCTTCATTTCATAACTTAAAAAGAGTTCTTAAGTTAAAATATTCCACTATCATTATCACTTTTCATTGTCTTATTATAAGGATTTCTTATCATAAATATGTCCTTCCTTGCAAAAGGAAGAAAATGCAATGAATAAAAAGAGAAACTTTTGTCCCCTTTTTCTCATCTGTGCCTCCATGCTCACAGCACCCCTGGCTGTAGGCAGAAGTGTTATTCTTCTGAAAAACTTAATTCATGGAGATTTAAAATTCTTGTTCTTTTCCTTATCCATTCTTCTTATATGATTTTCTCTCTTCCCCGCCTCTTTCCTTTGCTCTTTCTCCTCTTCCACTCTCTTGCTTTTCATTTTTTCTTTCTTAAGGGTACTCAGTCTGCTCCATACGTGATGATAGCCAGGTTTACCTATCATTTTCATGACCTGGTTAGGATACTTCAGATCAAGTTACTTGCAGAATCCTGGCAGCAAGTACACATCTCCATATAGCAAGGATAAATTAAAGATTAATGGGAGAAAAATATTGCTCTTTCTCTATGGATATTGGGGTCAAGGTTGACACAGATCCTTAAGTGGGGTTTCTGCCCACAGTCATGACAGAATAAATGATATTGGACTAGACCTCCCACTGTAAATAACTAAAAAGACTGGATATGAAATATGTGAAGCAAAAGTTTTCAGTTATTGAAAATAGGCAGCAAAGGACTGTGATCCCTGACTTTAGGGGGGAAAATGAAGTAAACCCTACAATTGTTTCAGCTTTTTATCTGGAGGCAGTTTTTGGACTGGACCCAGGGAAAACCCAAGCAGAGCATGGAGGTCTCATTGAGTTGAGAAGACAGAGATCAGAGTTTGGGAAGACTGACAGAGCCAGAGAGTGTAGAGTAAGATACCAGAGAAAAGGGAGCTATATAGAACTCCAGAAATGTGCATAGAAGTTCCCTTGAGTCTTTGGCTGAATACTAAGCTGCAAATACAAAGAGCAAAACTCCATATGGTCAGGAAATGGAAGCTTTAAGCTGACCAATTCCTAGGCCTCATCTAGGGTAGGGAGACACTTAGGTTCTGGCCAGCCAAAGTGAAGCTAGCTTGTTAAACAACTGAGTCAGTAAAGACTTTAGAAATGTAATACCTTCAAAGGGGCCAAACTAGATCCACTTTAACAAAACTTAAAACAAGCCTCAGGAAGATCAAACTGATAATCATAAACAATTTATCTGCCCATCAAATCAATTCAACACTTTTTAAAGGAAAATAAAACCCAGCATTCAATGATGTAACACACAGAATGTCCAGCATTCAATAAAAATAACTAGACATGTGAAGAAACAGGAAAATGTGACCCACAATGAGGAGAAAAATCAGTCAATATTAATAGACCCAGATATAATAGATCCAGATGATGGAATTAGCAGACAATTATTCTAAATAAACTCAAGAATTTAAAAGAAAACAAAAATAACGAGGAAAATGACTATATTAACATCAGAAAAATATACTTCAGGACAAGGAACATTACTAGAGATCAAGAGGGACATTTCATAATTATAAAAGGGTCAATTCATCAATAAGACGTAAAAATCTTAATAGGTATGCATCTGATAACAAAACTTCAATTTATATAAACTAGTCAATCACGAAATAAGATCTATAGCTGCTGTTTTAAATTAAAAAGGGAAATACTACTCGGCTACTTGCAAGGTTGTCTTTACCACCATGGATTTACTGAGTAAACTAACCTAGGGCATTATTAAGGGGACAGAAAAACAGTTTAACAGATTTGGCTTTGACCTCAAGGAGCTCACAATAAGGCTGAAAAATACAGAACACACACACACAGCAATTAAAAGATTAAAAGATATATCTCATGTATTTTTCCTTAAGCATCTGCCTTTCAGTTTTTGAATCCAATACATCATTAGCTCTTGTTGGCTGTTTTCCATCTTTAGGTATTAGTTCCTGGTCTTAAAAACATTGTAGTAACTATTTAGTCATCCCTGCTATGTCCAAGTTGCTACTTGACCCTTACTTACTTCTAGGTTCGACTACAACTCTCAGAATTGGGAACCTGGTAGAGGATCATTGTTAATATTACTTAAGATGGAGGTCTACTTTAGTACACCATCACTCTGTGTCAGACACTGTGTCCAGATAAGGACATAGGTGAATCAGACGCAGCCCTTTCCATCAAGGAGGGGGAGGCAGACAAGTACAATTCTAGCAGACAAGTACAAAAGTCTTCACTGACTCAGTTGTTTAACAAGCTAGCTTCACTTTGGCTGGCCAGAACCTAAGTGTCTCTCTACCCTAGATGAGGCCTAGGAATTGGTCAGCTTAAAGCTTCCATTTCCTGACCATATGGAGTTTTGCTCTTTGTATTTGCATACATAGTCTTGCAATAAATAAGTCTTGCAATGAGCTGCTACAGGCCCTCTACCCTGCTTTCTACCCACTGGAAGCAAGCAGTGAGCCCTCAGTGCACTCACATTAGGAGAATACTTTTGAAAAAAATAAAAAATAAAAGATTTGTTCTCAGGGTGATTCACACTCATTATAGTTAATTAAACCAGTCCCACTTAAGAAGAGAAAGGAGCCACTCCTTGGGAAAAATCATTCTTAAAAATCCACTTTATACATGCAATTTAATCTTTTAAAATTCAGTCATATTTCCCAAGAAAACTGCCTGGGGGTAGTGTTGGGATTAGAATGGATTATCCCTAAAAGATCTTTCCCATAAATCCAAACTCAGCTAACAGGAAGAGCTCACTCTTTGTTGCCTCTTAATGAATGATTGAATTTATTTATGCCACTTCTTTCCAAAAAAGATCAAAGTAGCTTACCAACAAACCAGCTATAGATCTTAGCTGGTTCCAGAAAGGAACTGCCCAAAAGATAAGTCTCATCTAGTGTGGCCTGGGAATGTGAGCTTCTCCATGAAGCTTTCCCCAAGTTTCCCGGTTGCTCCCATCTCTTTGTAACATGGATAGACTAGGGACTTTGGAGTCAAATAAATTGGGAAAGAGCCCCAGTTTTGCCATTATAACCTGTGTGGTCCTAGGCTGTCATGAAATATCATGGAGCCTTATTTTCTTCATCTATAACATGGCTGTGTACACACACACACACACACACACACACACGTAAACACACACACTACAAATACTAGTTCTCTCCTCAGTGCTCACCATATACCTCTATTATAGGCCTTATCATTCATTATTCTTACATTGACCATGTCTTAGATCTTCTGGAATCTGGAAAGTTGGTCACTGTTCTTACTGTTAGAATTGTACTTGTCTGCCTCCCCCTCCTTGTTGGAAAGGGCTGTGTCTGATTCACCTATGTCCTTATCTGGACACGGTGTCTGACACAGAGTAGATGGTATTATTATTGTTGAATGAAACCCTCACTCTACTTCAGAAGCACTGAATAAGCCCTCCATTACCTTCTTTAGGGAAGAAAAAAGCAAAACAAAACAAAATTTTAAAACTCCTCCAGGTTTCTCTTGTAGCTCCCTCACAGCTGAGGCCATAGTGCTCTTATGGGGTTACAGGGTGAAGAGCTTTGATGTCAGACCCTCGGTTCAAGTTCCTGTTCTTCCACGTACTAATTGGGTAAACTTGAGCCATCAAATAAAGGAATGTGTGAATCAAAACTACAATGAGATATCACCTCACACCAGTCAGAATGGCTAAACCCAACAACTCTGGAAACAGGTGTTGGTGAGGATGCAGAGAAAGGGGAACCCTCCTACACTATTGGTGGGAACACAAGCTGGTGTAGCCACTCTGGAAAACAGTATGGAGGTTCCTCAAGAAGTTAAAAATAGAGCTACCCTATGAACTAGAGATTGTACTACTAAGTATTTACCCAAAAGATACAAAAATACTAATTCAAAGGGATACATGCCCCCTGATGTTTATAGCAGCATTATTTACAACAGCCAAATTATGCAGAGAGCCCAGATGTCCATCAGCTGATGAATAGATAAAGAAGATGTGGTGTATATACACAATGGAATATTATGCAGCCATCAAAAGGAATGAAATCTTGCCATTTGCAACGACGTGGATGGAGCTAGAGGGTATTATGTTAAGCGAAATAAGTCAGAGAAAGACAAACACCATATGATTTCACTTATACATGGAATTTAAGAAACAAAACAAATGAGCAAAGGGGAAAAAAAGAGAGAGAGGCAAACCAAGAAACAGGCTCTTAACTATAGAGAACACACCGCTGGTTACCTGCGGGGAGGTGGGAGGGTGCTAAATAGGTGATGAGGATCAAGGAGCTCACTTGTGATGAGCACCAGGTGTTGCAAGGGGGTGTTGTACACCTGAAACTAATATGTCACTGTATTTTAACTAACTGGAATTTAAATTAAAACTTAAAAAAAAAATCGAGGAATTTGTGTCCACTGGCCAGGTCAGGCCTGGCTCATGGGAAGGACACTGTGTGTTTTTTCTCTAAGCTGTCTGTCCCCTACTCTTAAACAAATCACACTCTTAGATATAAAAGTGATATTCTTGATGGTTGATGCTGCCTGGTCCAACTCTGCATTATCACCCAGTCACTCTATTTTACACCCTTGTCCATTTTCCTCACACTTAATTTTTGTGCTTTGTTGTTGTCTTTGCTTTCATACGGAAATAGAGCTTCGTAATTGCACGGCTAGTTTCTGGGGAGGTCCTGGCTGTACCAACTGCATCGCAGCAAATGAAATGGATACTCCCTACCTTCCTTTCATTTTGTTCCTTAAGAGAAAACTTGAGTTAAAAAGACTGCCTGAGGAGATCCCCTGTCTCTCAAATTGCTGGTGTGCAGGGTAGGATATTGGCTCAGAGACAAATGAACTGTTGCTTGCTCCTTGAGACACCACTGTCTAGGACTTCTGAATATATCCTTCATTTATAACAAACAGGCTAATCACTCGTTACCAAGCAAAGAGGTTGTGAATATTTGGAGGGTTAGCATTTAACAGTTGCGAGTTTTAAAATAGATCAAATTCCTTCATTCCCCCTTCTAGTATTTCATGGTAGAGAACAGGCAGAGAGAAACATGGGGGGTGGGGCGGGCATGAACTGGTTTGTTCTTTATTCACTGAACACTGAGCTCACATAACGTCACAGCCACCTAGTGTCTTCTTCCCTTCCACACAGAAAAGTTGGGACAAAATGGTTGACGACAAATGTCCAGTCCCAAGGAAATTGAGTCAGGAAGTGTTCAAAGTCCCTCGGGGGTACTGTGACTACCCTGTTCATTGAGCAAAGGGAAGGAACACTCTAGCTGGTTCACCAAAAAAGGCCAGCCCTTTATGAAAAAAAAAAAATGAAGTGAAAGACATAGGAGACACAAGACAAAGTGACCTTAATTCTAGCTACCATTTATTGAATGTTTCCACTGTGCCAGACCGTTTACATGTTGTATTTTGTTTAATTCTCTTAACAACCTAAGAGGTAGGTGCCATTATGATCCCTGTTTTACAACGGAGGAAATAAGACCCAGAGTAAGTGATGGGTCTCAGACTCAAATCCACATTTTTCTATTGTATTCCTATTATATTCTTTCTACCCTTGATTGCTAAGTTGAACTGATGCTCAGCCGAGAAACAATGAATGTAAAGGAAGATTGCCGAGCAGTGAGGAAAACCAGAGTCTAACTGTAATCTTCAGGGGGCTGAGGCGGTGAGGCAGAGAGGCTGGGCAGGGCCGTACACAATCGATACTGTCCAGAGTCGCACGTCACGAGCATAAGCACAGGATGCTACGTGAGCGCCAGCGAGGATACCTAACCTGCTCTTGGGCGGAGGAGAAGGAAGTCTCTGGAAGCCAGCCGCAGAGACGGTAAGGTGCCCTATATGTAGGAAACAGCTGTGGCAGGTCTCCAAGGCCACACAGGTCAGGGGAGCTGCAAGAAATTCAGGTCTTTGGGCGGGCAGAATGCAGGGCTGGGGAGAGAGGAGGCCAGGCCTCGCAGGGCTTGGTGAGCTCTGCTTGACATCATCCTGGAGGCAAGGGGGAGATCCTAAAGAACATTAAGCAATGAAATTTTTTAAAAAAATGTTTAAACAAGTTGAATGCTGCAATTTTGCCTTGGGTGAGGTGGATCTTGGTGTCATTCACCTAGAGAGAGAACACAGGAAAAAGTGCATCATGTTTGGTTGAACATGTGAGTTTGAGGTGTAAGCTCTCCAGGTGATGTCCAGAATGGAGCTGCCTGACAGTCTCTTATTTTCTCACATAATGCAATTCTGAAAATTCTCACTTAAATATGTGACAGACCAGTATCATCTTACTATTTCTGGAGAGCTCTGAAGAAGTCGTCCTGAGACATTTGTGTTTATGGTGCAATTGTAATTTTTTCTTTCCTTTCTAGACTGAACTAGCTTAAGTCTAATTAGCTCTTTGTTGAGGCCAAAGATTTGCCCCTTTGGGTCTGATCAGTGACTCCTATCTGTGACTCAAATCTGTGAGGTTGACGAGATCTTTACTTTGGGTTGCTAGTAGTATCATTTTTATTTTTCAATTTTCCACTACCTTTTCCAAAATAATAAAGGCACATCATGAAATCAGGGAGGAATTTTGTGACTGCCTCATAACTTGCCCTCAGATGCTAGCTAAGAGACTAGATTCTTCCGGGAGGTCCTCTCTAATGCACCTGTGAGCTGGTGCTCCTTCACGTGTTCCCACAGAGCAGCACCCCATACTTTCTTTATGGTATATCCCTCACATTTTACTGTAACTGTTCATTTACTGCATTTTATTTTATTTTTTAAAAATATTTTATTTATTTGTTTGACAGAGAGAGAGAGCAAGAGAGTGCAAGCAGGGGGAGCCGCAGAGGGAGAGGGAGAAGCAGATTCCCCACTGGGGCGGGGAGCCTGATGCGGGGCTCGATCCCAGGACCCCGGGACCATGACCTGAGCCGAAGGCAGATGCTTAACCAGCTGAGCCACCCAGGCACCCCTCATTTACTGCATCTTAAAATTATCTTTCTGCCACAGGCAGGAGCCCATTAGCTTTTTCTTGATTGCGTTCCCAAGACTTGGCAGAGTTCTTAGTGGGTGCTCAATACATTTGAAATGAATGAATCCTCAATTCAATGAAGTAGGTATTATCATCTCCATTTTCAAGAAAACAAAACAAGCTCAGGTAAGTTGATATTTGTTCAAGGCCAATCACCGGTAAGTGCTTGGGACCAGGACTGCATCCAGCCCTTCTAACCTTGAAGTCTGTGCTGTCTCTCTCCTTTAACTACTAGCAACTGCTTTGATGAATAATTTTTCACTGATTTGACTCTACCTGAAAACAAACACACAAGCCTCCAGTGAAAGGAATAGGCGTATCTGTGGCAAGTGCAGACCCTGTTGGACACCTGTGCTGGCCGTATGAGGAAACGGCATGGACAACTGGAAACAGTTCGACTATGTGCCTGGGCCCTGCTCCGTAGGGTGGCTTGAGTGCTTCAACCTGTGACCAAGATGGTAAATGGTGTTCCTGGGAGGTTGCACTAGGTAATATGGTCCGTACGCATGCCCTATAAAGGATTTTTTGACATATAGAAACACTCAAAATGTGCTATGGAGTGTAAGCCCACGAAGAGTAGAAAGGAGAATAGGGATTAATCCGGAAGGTCTGATCCTGGATCAGGATATCTGGGTGGCTCCCCTCTTTACCTGCTTCGGTCTTTGTTCAAATGTGCTCTTCTTAAGGAGGCTGTCCTGGTCACCCCTCTAAACCTTGACATCCTCTACTTCCTCCTCTGCATTATTCTTCTCTTTAGGATTTATCACCATCTAATTAGTATTCATTTTGCCAAAGATGTTTATTTTGTTTATTGTCAGTTCTTTCCACTAGAATGTAAGTTCAACAAGGGCAGAGGGCAGAAATGTCCATCTGTTTCATTCTCTGCCATTTACCCAATGCCTAGAATAGTGCCTGAGACATAGTAGGTGCACAGTAAAGAGTTGACTTACCTGTGTTCATCACACTATCAACAATATTTTGAAAGGCATCACTAAGTTCAAAGGTCAGTGATAGTAACAGTAATGAGGAGAGGATGACTCCTTCCTGCCTGGAGGGTGAGAAAATCCATGGGATTTGATTTCAACTGACATCACAGTGTCTTGGTCCATTTGGGGCTGCTATAACAAAATACTATCATAGACTAGGTAGCTTATAACAACAGAAATTTTTTTCTCACAGTTGTGGAGGCTGAAGTCCAAGAACAAGGTTCTGGCAATTTTCGTGTCTAGTTAGGGAAAGCTGCTGGCTCAGAGAAGGCCATTCTTTTTGCTGTGTCCCGCTCCTAATACTATCATCTTGGGGATTAGGATTTCAACATATGAATTTTGGGGGAACACAGATATTTAAACCATAGCACTCAGCCTTCAGAGGATGTTCTGATACACTTCCTAAGACCTGTGAACATAAAGCAAGCTTATGCTGGAGGCTTTTACTTTCTTCACAAAGAAAATCTGACCTGAAAGTTTCTTCCTCCTTTGCGAGAGAAGTCATACCTCTCTGCTTATAAGAACCAGCCTAAGGGCCGCAAAACAAATTTCATGGGGCACTGTCAATGCCATCTGGGTAGAGAGAAGACATCTGCTTTGGTGTCTTCACCAAAAGCCATGAAGTTGAGTTGAACTGGAGTTGAAAATACAATCTAAGAATGATAGCTCTTGGACCATAGGAGCAGAAAATTCCTCAGCAGAAGAAAATTTCCACCTTGTACCTGTTCTTTGGGATCTCTTGTTGCCTAGGTTGTTAATTTTTAGCTGTAAGTCTGGCGTGGGGGCGTGTGTGGGTTTGGGTGGTAGAAGGTCTGCACAGAGCTGGTTCACCCTGGATTACTTAGGCTTATATTGCCAGAAAAGCAAGTGGTTATAATAAATTATTACTGGATTTACATATGCACATGAAATGTGACTGCGGGCATGATTGGTCTGTTGTGCTGATGCTGAACCTTTGCTTTCTATCCAGTTCTGAGAAAGTCATTTAATCCTGAGAACAATGAAAACCTTCATTTCCCAAATTAGATAATCTATTCCTTAAACACACACACACACACAGAGTGAAACAAAACAGATGCCATCATTTCCAAGCCTCCAGAAGCTGAATTCTATTTCCCTAGTAGCCATTTGCCACTTTGAACCTGGGAGGAAATATACCCTTCTCCTGCCAGATTTCTGGGCTGGCTGCTCAGGGCCCTGGGGCACGCATCGTCAGGAGGAGAAACCACTGCAAGACCCCCACCTTCACTGGCACCTGATTCTTGGGGTGATAAGAATAAGGACGGATGGTTTGAGTACACATCATTGGCTGGATGCTGTTCTCTGTGCTTTAAGTATTCTCTCATCTGTTCTTCACAGTCATTCCAGGTAGGGGTTAGATAATGTGCTTTTTCAGTGAGGAAACTGAGGAAAGTAGCTTCCCAAGGTCACATGGTCAAGAAACTATAATTTTCATCTAGGTCGTCAGACTCCAGAACTTGTGTTCTAAACCTTGATATTAGGCTGCCTTTCATCCTTATTTTCACATAGGCCACATTCCTAACATTTCTTTTTAGAGGCACATTCCTTTATTAAAGGGGGATCTTGGCCAAAACATAAAAATAATGAAGATAGAAGTGGAGGAGGTGTTCTGACTGAAGTAAGAATGGGAGTGGGTGGGGTGTGTACCTTGACCGCTCCCTCCATGATCATAACTCTGCCCTCCCTGGGGCTCCGAGAGACACATTGGTTTTCTGAACCCACCCTTCATCAGCTTCAGCTTCTCTTTCTTCTAGTAGGTTCTTATTATTAGTCAATCCTCATTATTCATGGACTCCGTATTAGCAAATTTGCCTAACTGCTATGATATTTTTTGTAAACTCAGAATCATCACCTGTGGGCTGTCATGGTATTCATGGACATGCACAGAGCACTGAAGAGTTTGTGACCCAGCACGTGCATTCCCAGCTGAGGTGGAAGATGCTGATGGGCTGCCTTCTTGTTTCAGGAGCTGTAAATAAGCTTTTTTTGGGGGGGGGTGTAGGCCTACTTAGTGCCATGCTTTTCAAATTTTTGTGCCCTTTTTTAAAAAAAAATATTTATTTGACAGAGAGAGAGAGCACAAGCAGGCGGAGCGGCAGGCAGAGGGAGAGGGAGAAGCAGACTCCCTTGAGCAGGGAGCCCAACGCGGGGCTCGATCTCAGGACGCTGAGATCACCTGAGCTGAAGGCAGATGCTTAACCAACTGAGCAACCCAGGTGCCCCTCACACTTTTGTGCTTTTTGTTGGTGATTTTGCTGTTTAAAATGTCTCTCAAATACAGTGCTGAAATGCTGATGTTCCGAGGGCAAGAAGCCTGTGACGTGCCTCACAGTGAAAACACATTAGTTGAACTTCGTTCAGGCATGAGTTACAGCTGTCTAGGCTACAAGGTCAATGTTAATGAGCCAACTATATTAAATATATATAAAAAACATACATGTTAAATAAGGTATCTTCTAACAGAAGCACACGTAAAACAAGGTTATGTGTTGATTGATTGACTAAACTGTGGTGACCAGACCAACTCTGTATTTCCCCTAGGAGTCCCCAGCAATCTCATAAAGCATATCATCTGCAAAGAGTGAGAGTTTGACTTCTTCTTTGCCGACTCGGATGCCTTTTTTTTCTTTTTTTGTCTGATTGCTGTGGCTAGGACTTCTAGTTCTAAGACTGCACCCCAAAACTGCTAGAACTCATACAGGAATTCAGTAAAGTGGCAGGATATAAAATCAATGCACAGAAATCAGTGGCATTCCTATACACCAACAACAAGACAGAAGAAGGAGAAATTAAGGAGTCAATCCCAATTACAGTTGCACCCAAAACCATAAGATACCTAGGAATAAATCTAACCAAAGAGGCAAAGAATCTGTACTCAGAAAACTATAAAATACTCATGAAAGAAATTGAGGAAGACACAAAGAAATGGAAAAACATTCCATGCTCATGGATTGGGAGAACTAATATTGTGAAGCTGTCAATGCTACCTAGAGCAATCTACACATTCAATGCAATCCTCATCAAAATACCATCCACTTTTTTCAAAGAAATGGAACAAATAATCCTAAAATTTGTATGGAACCAGAAAAGACCCCGAATAGCCAGAGGAATTTTGAAAAAGAAAAGCAAAGCTGGTGGCATCACAATTCTGGACTTCCAGCTCTATTACAAAGCTGTCATCATCAAGACAGTATGGTACTGGCACAAAAACATAGATCAATGGAACAGAATACAGAACCCAGAAATGGACCCTCAACTCTCTGGTCAACTCATCTTTGACAAAGCAGGAAAGAATGTCCAATGGAAAAAAGACAGTCTCTTCAACAAATGGTGTTGGGAAAACTGGACAGCCACATGCAGAAGAATGAAACTGGACCATTTCCTTACACCACACACAAAAATAAACTCAAAATGGATGAGAGACCTAAATGTGAGACAGGAGTCCATCAAAATCCTAGAAGAGAACACAGGCAGCAACCTCTTCGACCTCAGCCACAGCAACTTCTTCCTAGAAACATCGCCAAAGGCAAGGGAAGCAAGGGTAAAATTGAACTATTGGGACTTCATTAAGATAAAAAGCTTTTGCACAGCAAAGGAAACAGTCCACAAAACCAAAAGACAACCGACAGAATGGGAGAAGATATTTGCAAATGACATATCAGAGAAGATATTTGCAAATGACATATCAGCTAGTATCCAAAATCTATGAAGAACTTATCAAACTCAACACCCAAAGAACAAATGATCCAATCAAAAAATGGGCAGAAGACATGAACAGACATTTTTCCAAAGAAGGCATCCAAACGGCCAACAGACACATGAAAAAGTGCTCAACATCGCTTGACATCAGGGAAATCCAAATCAAAACCTCAATGAGATACCACCTCACACCAGTCAGAATGGCTAAAATTAAGTCAGGAAACAACAGATGTTGGCGAGGATGTGGAGAAAGGGGAACCCTCCTACACTGTTGGTGGGAATGCAAGCTGGTGCAGCCACTCTGGAAAATAGTATGGAGGTTCCTCAAAAAGTTGAAAATAGAGCTACCCTACCACCCAGCAATTGCACTACTAGGTATTTACCCCAAAGATACAAATGTAGTGATCGAAGGGGTACGTGCACCCCAATGTTTATAGCAGCAATGTCCACAATATCCAAACTATGGAAAGAGCCAAGACTTTGTCCATCGACAGATGAATGGATAAAGAAGATGTGGTATATATATACTATGGAATATTATGCAGCCATCAAAAAAATGAAATCTTGCCATTTGCAATGACGTGGATGGAACTAGAGGGTATTATGCTAAGCGAAATAAGTCAATCAAATAAAGACAAGTATCATATGATCTCACTCCTATGAGGAATTCTTAATCTCAGGAAACAAACTGAGGGTTGCTGGAGTGGTGGGGGGTGGGAGGGATGTGGTGGCTGGGTGATAGACATTGGAGAGGGTATGTGCTATGGTGAGTGCTGTGATTTCTGTAAGACTGAAGAATCACAGACCTGTACCTCTGAAACAAATAATATATTATATGTTAAAAAAAAAAAAAAAGAAGACGATAGTAGGAAGAGAAAAATGAAGGGGGGAATCGGAGGGGAGACGAACCATGAGAAACAAACTGAGGGTTCTAGAGGGGTGGGGGGGTAGGGGGATGGGTTAGCCTGGTGATGGGTATTAAAGAGGGCACGTATTGAATGGAGCACTGGATATTATATGCAAACAATGAATCATGGAACACTACATCAAAAACTAATGATGTAATGTATGGTGATTAACATAACATAAAAAAAAAAGGAGTCCCCAGCAATCTCTAACTCAGTGTTTGTGGCAACTTTATGTAATGCAACTACCATGAATAATGAGAAATGACTGTAGTAATTAATTGAGAGCATCCTATAGGCCAAATAATGTGCTAGAACCTCATTTAAAGTAACTAGTTCTCAGCAATTCTGAAAACAAAGTATCATCTCTAATTTATAGATGGTAAAACTCAGGCCTAAATAATTCGGCCATGTCATTAAGCTAGAGGGGGGTAAGCCAAGGCTGGATAGCATGTGGCTCTGCTTTTCTCTTTCCTTTTTGCTCAGTTCATTTGTGAACAAATCCCAGGATGCCATCTTGTGCAACTCAGCCATATCCATGTCCCTGACTCCCGCTGGATTTCTTTTCCATTGAATTGAACACAGTACTCCCCCAAAGCTTCCCTCTGCTCTACAGTCACACAAATAGAAACCTCCCTATTGATTCTGGGATAATTTTTTTTTTTTTGACAGAGAGAGACACAGCGAGAGAGGGAACACAAGCAGGGGGAGTGGGAGAAGGAGAAGCAGGCTTCCTGTGGAGCAGGGAGCCCGATGCGGGGCTCGATCCCAGGACCCTGGGATCATGACCTGAGCCGAAGGCAGACGCTTAACGACTGAGCCACCCAGGCGCCCCTGGGATAATTTTTTTTTTTTTTTGAGCCAAAGTGTTTTATTAAAAATGTTCCTGAGTGAGTTTCCCACCATGTTTCCTTGCCAGCCATTTTGTGAGTTTCCAGGTGGCTGGCTTGTGAGAATGGAGGTTACTGTGTCTCCCTGCTCCACAGTGCTGGGGGCTACCGCCATGACACTGCCCTGTCATTCAGCTCTGCTGGGGTTCCCTGGGGGCCTTCCTTCCTTTCCTCCAGCTACCATCCACTGTCCTGGCCCCTTGCTTGTGGCCTATGATTTCCCTCCAACTGTCACTCCAGGAGAGCAGCCGTCTCCTTGTGGGGGGCAGGGCCAGATGCTGGTTGGTGGTAGCAGGTGAACAAGATGTGCTCCCAGCTTGGGATCTCCTCTTGGCTTCAAATGGTGTGTTGTTATCAGTGGGCAGGTCCCCCAAGACCACTGCCTTGTCCCTCAACAGGATATTGCACTCCACAAACTGAGGCCCCAGTGGATTCTTTCCCCAGTGGTACTTCTTACCCACACGGTATTCATAGTTCATCAGAGGGCTGGTACAGATGAAGACCTCAGTGTCCTGCATGTTGTTTATCTCCTGTATGGCTTCCAAGGCTCCAGGGATAAGCTCCAAGGCTAGGAAAAAAGCCCTGGGCTTCATACACACTGGCCACTTTGTCTGCTGGGTCCCGCCACAGAGCTTAGTACTGAGAAACACTAAATCCAAGTTGTATTTCCAGTGCCACTTGTGGCTCCCCTAGGAGGCTGCAGCAGAAGCCCCACAGGAGGCTGGCCTCAAAGTTGGCCAGCATGCTGTCTATGTCCACCAGCACCCACACGGGCCATGGGTGCCAGGCCTGGGAGGCTGGGGAGGCCTGATGGGGGGCTGGGATAATTGTATAGAGAGCCACATGTTTGATGCTCCAGCCACATCCTCCTTCTCTTTTGTCCACATCTTGCTTCTGGCAGCTACTGGGGTTTAAATTTCCAGGCAGAGCAAAACTATCCTTTAGTAGAAAAAAAGGCAAAGAATGGAGATGGTGTGGACTTAGAGAAGCAAGAGCAAAATAGATGAGGGTGGAGAGAGAACAGGCAGCATTACCTTTTCAGAAGATGCTGTAGGAGCAAAGGGATAGACCAAGGATGGGAACCCTGAGGAGTAGACCCTGAGATGCACGTGTAATTCTTTATATTTTTAAATCAGTTTCATGTCTATGATCTCATTTTGCATATCACAGCCACTCTGTGTATGCAGGGGACACATTTTTTTCTACTTTACTGATGAGAAAACTGAGGCATGAAAAGTTACAGCCATTTACTCTAGATCGCAAAATTCTATATTAGTCCATGTTCAGGATAGATTATATCACACAGCAAATTCAGAAATTGCTTTCCTCGTATTTCAAATTTTAAACCAGTGTCATGAACAGACTATTAGGAGGGAAAGATATTTTCCTTTATTTTATACTTGAACCATATGGCTATTTCAATATTTTTTTACTTAACCACAATTTCTCTAAATTTCATTGTTCATGGTGAAGCATTTGACTAAAATATAGCAAAACTACTGTGCCTTTCAAGGGGGTCAAAATGTTTTCTGTGGATGGAAACGTGTCATGTGAATAAAGATGAAAGCAGCTTTGTTGTACTCCTCTTCTGGGAATCTTTTTAGGGATATTACCAAAGTCAAGAATAGATCAGAAATGAAGAAAAGATGGGAATAAAAGAATAGCTTTCATGGAAAATTGAAATCATTCCTTTAAAGTTCACAATTTCCACCCTGATGATAGATCCCCAGCCTTGCAGGATGGGCTCTTCCTAGATAGAAAGGTGACAGCCACGAGAGGATTTTGATGCAACTGTGATTGATGTCGGCAGGTCCAGACAGTGATACTTTATTACGAATTTAATGGACATTTATTAAGCTGATTCCATGGGAGCAGCCCTGGGCTAGATGGGGCTAGTACATACAAAAGGAGGATGCAATCTATGAAGGTTTGGGGCACCAGTTAGGGATCGAAATTCCACTGATTTGAGTTGTTGCACCCTCATTCCATGCCAGGTGCTCTCAACACCATCATTTTGTGTCTGCCTCCCACAAGCCCTGACTGAACAGCATGATTCTCCCTCATGCAAGGTGAGGGTACATGGAGAGATTTGGTGACTTCCCCAGGGACGAGGTGGCTGCCCCAGGTCTTTTGTATCCAACTAAAAAACTCTTGTCTCTCAGCCAGACAGGAAAGAGCTAGAGAATAATGGAGTCGCAGCCTAAAGTTGGGACATGTGTCTAATATGCAGATTTATGCTTTCAGCCATGATGCCGGAATTCAAAATGAGAGCCAGACCCTTGTGGGCCAGTGTTCTCACCTACGCTTCATAGAGAAGACAAAACATGAGCATTTCAGTGCTTCTTTAATAAGTGAAGTGGTTGTGGAAATATTTGCAAGGAGGAAACACCTTTTTAGTAGAGAAGTTTCCTTGGCTAGTTAACAGAACCTTTTCTTTCTTGGGTTAAATGTAGTCACTTCTATTATATCCTGAAGCGTCTGGCTCTCCCAGTACAGACATGTGAACACTGCCACGGGCCTGGAATGTCTCAAGAGGGTAAGAATAGCCCGCAATGAGAGATGACTCCTGCTGTCTTCTGGTCACTGCAGTTGTCAAGAACACTTTGCCTCAGAGGCCAACAGCTCAGGGCCGTCTCTGCTCGGAGACAGAAAAACTGACCTCCCATTCCTGGGCTCACAGCTTTCCCTTTATATCTGCAGCTCTCACCTTTAAGTCTTTTGTAGCAGTACGTTTATTGATACGTTTATTCCTGCAAAGATTTTCCACCTTCTTGGAGAAGTGTTCTTGGAGAACACAGGCTTCCGATGTCTCCAGCAGCCTTGAGTCTGCGACACTCAGGAGACATGGAACGTTTGGACCTGCTGGGATTCCTTCTCATCACTGTCAACTGCAACATGACCATTGTGGGTGAGTAAAGGAAATAGCTCCAAAGCTCTTGCATTTTTGTTTTCACCACTTTCCTTGGCCTGTTTGTTGCTGGAAGAAAGGGAGCTGTGTGCTCAAGCTTTCTTGTAATCGCTCCCCAGTTCCACCGTCATTTAAGGAAGGCTTGGATTGAGTGTTCTCTCCTGGGGGCTGTTCTCACTGATGGTTAGATGCTGAGCCTGAAGACTGAAGCCAGTGGAAGGAGTATCTTTGAGTAACTCTTCTCTGACTACCTAATCAGGAGAAGGAACAATACAGTAAAAATTAAAGAGAAATTTGTGCCTTGATTACACTTCCTTCTTGTTCATCTTTTTCCTTGAAGCTTAATTTTTAAGGATTAGTCATTTCTCTTGTGCAATTTAAGCCAAATCCAAATTTTAGTTTATTTTTTTTTTAAAAAGAAAGTAATAAATATTTCTGAGTTTGATGCAGACATGTCAAATTTTTAGAGAAGTATGGGTGTCCTAGAAAAAAGACTTGAGAAGGGGCACCTGGGTGGTTCAGTTGATTGAGCGTGTCTGCGGCTCGGGTCATGATCCCAGGATCCTGGGATCAAGTCCCGCATCGGGCTCCCCACTCAGCAGAGAGTCTGCTTCTCCCTCTGCCTGCCACTACCCCTGCTTGTGCCCTCTCTCTCTCTGTCAAAATAAATAAAATATTTTTAAATAAAAAAAAGACTTGAGAAAAGCATTAAAATATGCCTATGAAGTGGTTGATATTTTTCTTACTCATTATTTTGTAGAATTTAAACAAAATCAACTTGGTCTTACAAGTTTGAGTCAATGACTTGATCACATAATGCTATTCTTTGAGCTTAACTGCATTTATAATAGAGTTCTGTTTTTCTGATGTCAGGTGATGTTTTCTGTATCATGTCACAAAACAAAATATTTGCAGATTATTTTAACTGAGTCTTAGACGTGTTCCAAAAGAGTTAACCTGTGATATGAAAATAGGACTTTGACGTTATTTTGATTTCCTAGGTTGGTCTCATTTATTCATGATAAATTGAAGAAAGAGGAACCTCATTATTTCATAATAACTGTAATAGAGGATAAGGAATTCCAAGTCATTGAAAAATCTGAAAAGTTGAATGTCATTAAGGAAATTTGATTTCAAGGACCATAAAGCAACAATTAAATAAAGATCTTCTGGACCAAAATAAAGATGACTGAACTATAATTAGCAGCTTGTATTTGCTACACACAGTTACACAAATGTGCTAACATTCTTTAGAAAGCTTATTATCTGCAGAGAGTAAGGTCTTATTTACATCATTAATTTGCTCAGCTCAACTTTCTTTCTAGAACTTTAAGTCCAGGAGACATTACCAAAAGTCTGAACTAGTGGAGTCCAGATCAAACATCTTTAGTCTCTAAGTCTTCTTTAAAATCTGTCAATTGCAAAGCATTTTACAAACAACTAGTACAGCACAGTGTCTGACACACTGTAGGGCTTCCGTAAATATTTGGCAGATGAGCTAACTAGCCGCCGCTGCTTCGGGGACTAAAATGCATGCTTACTGACTTCTCAGTTCTCCAGTCTCACCCCTGAAAATACTTAAAAACTATTGTCGGAAGGGCATATGTTTGTATGCTGGTGATGGTGCCCTTCCTGCTTCCTCCTTTCTAGGGAAGATCTGGCTTATCTTCATGATACTGCTGAGGATGGTGGTGATCATCTTGGCAGGCTCCCCGGTCTACCAGGACGAGCAGGAGAGGTTTGTGTGTAACACTCTGCAGCCGGGATGCGCCAATGTTTGCTACGACATCTTCTCCCCGGTGTCCCACCTGCGGTTCTGGCTGATCCAGAGCGTGTCTGTTCTCCTCCCTTCTGCCGTTTTCAGTGTCTACGTGGTCCACAAAGGGGCTGTGCTCGCCGCCTGTGGACTCTCCGGGCCAGACGGCGGTCCCACCCGTCCTGACCCCTGTGACCGGAGCCCTGGGGACAGGCGCCGCCCTCCGCCCTGCAGGGAGCCGCGCCACCTGACCGTGCCGGACTTCTCCTCCAGCTACATCGTCCACCTCTTTCTTCGGATGCTGACCGAGGCAGCTTTTGGTGCCTCACATTACCTCCTCTTTGGATTCTTGGTCCCCAAGAGATTCTCTTGTACCCACTCTCCCTGCACCGGCGTGGTGGACTGTTACGTCTCCCGGCCCACGGAGAAGTCCATTATGATGCTTTTCATGTGGGCAGTCAGTGCGCTCTCCCTGCTGCTCAGTGTGGCCGACCTCATCTGCAGCGTGCGCTGGAGGACAAGCGGGGGCTGGGGCCCCGCCGAAGATCCCCCGGGCCCCGCCGCCGGCCGCCGGCTCTCCGGGAGCCTGGGCGCTAAGCCGGGTCAGATGTCCCGCGACGGTGGGTGGGTGGAGGAGGGGGCGCCCATCCACCTCGGCCTGTGGACTGGAGGGGAGGGTGCCGACAGCCCCAGTGGTAAGTCAGCTGTGTCAGGGCGGATGGGGCTTCCCGATGAAGATGAGAGCGAGGTCATATCCTCTGCCAGCGACAAGCTGGCCACGACTTGCAAGGAGCCCGGGAGTAGGCCGCACGGAGAGGTCTCCCAGGACCCCAGGGGCGAAGGTCCCACAAGGTCAGAGGAGCATCCCTTAGCGTCTCGGAGCCGGCTTGGCCGGCGCTATCCATGTGGTCAGCTACAGCCCCCCGACGGGCTCGCCAACTCCAGATCCAGAAAGTCTGAGTGGGTCTGAAGAGGGAATGCCGGGCAGCCCCGGGGCGCACCGTTCTCTCCAGATGGGACGTGGCTCACGAAGACGCAGACTCACTTTGGCCCGTGTGAAAGTTTACCCACTAGGTTCCCGGAGAACATCAACAGGCAGAAAGGCGAGCCGCCATGGGACACAGGGACTTCGTGGGAGACTAATATCCTCGAGATACAGATTTAATTTAGATAACAATTTCTCTTGACAAAAGCACTTGACATTGTGCTTTTGACAATGTGACTGGAAGCTAAAATGATTAATTGGAGAGTGTCAGGTGACAGATGATGCTACACTGTTTTGTTTTGTTTTTTTTTTTTTTAACCATAGTATGTGCTTAATTAAAGCATGTTGTCTTACATTAATAGAGCTCATTCATGTTATAATGTTTCCTGGTGAGTTATTACGAAGTATTTTTTTTTTTTATTTGGTTTTGGTTTGTTTTTCTGTTTGGCTAAAAGAGGCATCTGATATGCATGTTATCAATAGAGAGACATTAATTTAATTTCTCCCGACGACTTTAATAAAATTAATCGTGATGGAATTGTAATATCACCCCTCACAGTGTTATGGGAGAAATGACAAATGCAGAAAATATGGCTCCTAAGCAACTGGGGATTTGGGGGGAGGCCTCTTAGATAGTTTTTGCTTGTGAGTATAGGTGCCCAGGGTGAGAGCGATCCCGGGCATGCGTGCTGTTCCTGTGTGTTTTCTGAGTGGCTGTCCTCACTGACTTGAGGGAGCACATTTTTGTTTGTTTTATTTTTCATCTTTAATTGAAGTGTAGTTGACAGAGAAGAGGCATTTGTGCTGTTGATGAGTGGAGGCAGAGTTGTTACATGTTTTCTAGTCTGGGTTTTGTCCTTTAGAGGGCTGTACAGTTCAGGTTACCCTGTTCAGTGGAGCAGATGAGAAACGATGCTGGTGTCCCGGCCTCGCAGTCCGCGTTCATGCTTTTTGGCTATAAACGAGAAACAGAAAACATCCCCATGTCTAGAGATGAGCTTCACATAAGCACTTCTCTGCACTTCTCAGTTGCTCTGGTTTGGGTCTAGGAGCTGCCCAAGTCAGAGGTGACTTTATGAGAGATGTAGGGTTGCCTTTAACTGCCACGTAGATGGACACAGAGTAGCAGAAAGAGCTACTATGGGGCAGGATAAACCTGCTTACCTTATCAAAAGAGGAGAAAGAGCCATCTGGCTGTACTTCCAGAATTGATGAATAGCCTCTGGTCTCCAAACACAAAATGGCTACGGACAAGGAATTGCCCTTCACTCCAACAAATAATAAAAAAAGTGAACTGATGCACTCATGAAACCAATGGCCACTTTTAACTGTTCTAAAGAAGGCTTTGACAATGAAACATCTGCCAGGATGGAGAATAACATCCTGCTTGATGAATCTATGGGATATCAAAACAATTGGTTAAAACTCAAGTCATCCAAAATTGGTTCTGGCATAAAAATATTTGAATAAATATGGCTATTTTTAACATATGCAGTAGATCTCTCTTGCTTCTCCATTCATTGGAAACAGTGAGCCATGACTCAGACCCCTTTCTTCAATACTTAGATCAATGTCTGGGCACATAGCAAGTGCTCAGTAAATGTGATTTTTTTGAGTCTAATATTCCTAAAGCATCTGGGGGAAAATTTGGTTCTTGTCCCTTCTAGCATGCAATTCTGGTGGACTGCCCAAGGTTGGGGATAGTCTTAGAGATATAAGAATTGTCTAGCGCTTCATCACTATTTAAAAATAAGTTCCACGGGTCTCTCAAGCCGCCAGTATTAAGCCTTGATAATACTGAGTGATGAAATCAACTCAGCACATGGTGGTGGCCTGTGTCCCTGCAGGATGTTTGGTCAACAGCTGGGAAAGCAAGGTGGCAAGGGCTGCGCTGGGGTTTCCTCTTGGCTTTGTCCCCAGAGAGAACTGGGCAGAGCGTGTCTGTATTCCTTCTCCTGCTGGAGTCTATGCTCAAGTTTGGGTTTGCAGGCAAATGTGATTTTATTTGGGTGGCACTGGGAAAGGCTGCTTTTGCCTCTCTACTGATGTCCAAAGTCCCACTATCAGAGAACCAGAGCCTTGAGGTTTCATGGAAAACTGTAAATACTATTCAGAACAATGGGTGCCAAGAGAGAAGGGGAGAGTTAAGGAGCCAAGGGGAGGACATCTGTGTTCTCATCCCATGTCCCCATTACCGGGCAGGCCACTTCATCCCTCTGGGCCTCAGTTTCCTTCTCTGAGTGAAGAGGAACCTAGACTAGATGATTCCTTAGTGCTCTACAAATTTAGAAATTTTCCAATGCTGTGTGCCATGTAGAGCTGTCATTTTAACGTTAATAAGACTTAATGCATTAGACCTTTCCGTTGCTAACCTTCTAAGCACAGGCTTTGATAAGATGAGAATGACGGTGAGAACAGGACAGGGCGAGTCTCGGGGGGGGGGGGAGCTAAGCAAGGACATTAGCTCAGGCCCTTAGATACACTGGGGCTTGAGAGAAGAAAAAGGAGGTGACAAGTCTGAAGAGAACTGACTCAATTGGGCCTAGAACCCAAATCTCTTGCACTTTGGGACTGTCCTCTTAATTGTGGTTATTTTATTTTTTTTAATTTTATTTTATTATGTTATGTTAGTCACCAATTTGCGGCCATTTTAAATAAGAAAGGATCTTAGGGGCGCCTGGGCGGCTCAGTCGAGGTTAAGCGCCTGCCTTCAGCTCAGGTCATGATCCCAGGGTCCTGGGATCGAGCCTCACGTTGGGCTCCCTGTTCCATGGGGGGCTTGCTTCTCCCTCTCCCACTCCCCCTGCTTGTGCTCTCTCTCGCTATCTCTGTCACTGTCTCTCTCTCTCTCAAATAAATAAATAAAATCTTTTGAAAAAAAAAACGATCTTTGTTTGAGTGTCTGCTCGTGTGCCTTGTTGTAGTGGAGTTCTTTTGTGTTTGCACAGGAAAAAGGGCTCATTAGATATTATCTAACTTTCCAGGAACTTGAATGCAGAAATCTTGACCCGCTAGTGTCCAGGTGATTCTCAGGTGGTCCAGCAGTGACGGGGCCCCACTGGTGGAATCCAAACTCTGAATTCACATGTACTGCAGCTGACTGGCTGCTGAGAGAAACATGAAAGAAAGCTCATGAGGATCAATGAGATTATGCTTGTGCTTAGTCAAGAAAAGTATTATTTACACGATTAATAAATGTGACTCCCTTTTTCTAGGATGTTGCAATCTACTATGAGAACCTATTATGAATTTTCTGAGTGTTAATTTGGTTTCAGGCAAGAAATGAGGAGGAGGGTGGTGTTTTGCAGATGGAGAGAGGGGGCATCTAGGCTTCTGAGGCACAGACTTGTCGAAGGTCTCCTACGAAGGAGATGCCCCCCCCCCCCCAAGCTGAGCATTTCAGGTGTAGGGGCAGCTGCGGAGCCAGCTGTATTTTGGTTGTGCTGTGGGATAAATGCTTCCTAGAAACCAAACAGATGTCTCCCCCCCGACCATTGGAAATATATGTATATGTATTTTTCCTTTCTCCTGTCAATCACAGAACAAATCTTTTCCTTGGGGAACTTTCTCTCTGTGTTGTGATCTCAGAGAGTGAGTGGCAGACAATAGAGCCAAAAGAAGTGACTAAATTTTCTCATAAGCTGAACTTGGATGAAATGAGTTTCATGGAGAAATCAGGAAATTAGAAGTCAAATGCAAAAACTAGATGTATTAAGAAGAGTTTCCTCCCTCCCCAGACAGGCAGGGTAGAGACATGACATGTTTAGAATACTGAGTGATTATGAAGAGTGTGCCTGCCTGGCCGTGACGTTGACTGGCCATTCATTTCCGTGGCCATCTCAAAGCTGAAAGACTCCCCAGGCTGTCACCTGTGTGTCACTGGTTCCGTTCCTCCCCCTCCTGGTGGTGCTTCTTGTTCCTCACACAGCCCCTGTGACTGTTTTATCAATAAACTGAGACATCAGATTTCACATCAATGGAGCTACATTGATAAACCAGTATTTACTGAATATCGCCTCTGTACCTGGGATTAAATCTCTTGCTTCTGTTTCTTTCTACGAAGCTAAAAAAACCTTATCATGTGACAGGTCGGCAAATTGGTGGGTTCTAGAAAAATGTCATTATTTCAGTACCACTGTTCAAACAACTCCAATTCCTGTCATTTTCTCAGTGCTGAACTGGGCACTAGAAGGACTAAGTTATGTTGTGGGCTTTGTTGGGAAGCTCAGATGAGAGGGGGTGGGCGTGGGAGCCCCCTGAGACAGACTTGTGTGTCACAGGAAGGTGTTCCCTGGGTAGTGAACTGGTCCATGCTTGACAGACCACACTAAACAGGTCTCCCCAGGAATCTGTGATGATATTTGCATGAGGATAAAGATGTCCACAGACATAGGGATGCTCCCAACCTTCTTCCCACGGCCTTTCTTACCAACAGAAGCCTCTCTTGGACCATATTTAGGATGCAATATTTATGAACACAAAAATGTTAATTTATTTCTGGTGGTACATATTGACCGTTTCCATGCTTCTCTATATTTGCTTCTAGCTGCCCAGAAAAAGCAGGATTTGGAAACTCGCAGCAGCAGATCTGGGAATTGTGTTAGGTTACTTTGGATAACAGAGGGGGTGAGACATTAGGGATAATGAAGAAATTGTGGACAATCTGGCCTCATGGGAAGAAGATAATTTAAAAAGACAATGAGTCTAGGGTTAAGATGCAGTCCCTTATTTCTAACTAAATTTCTTTATTTTGCCCACAAGTGTCAGATTGTCCTTTACCCCGGCTTTTCACGTGATCAGGCTGCCAAATGCAAAGGTTTAGCTTGAGATGTAGATTCATAATAAAAGATGACAGCCGAGACAGACAATGGCGGACCTGGGTAAATATTGCAAACCCTATGGTGACCACTCAGGAAGGTGTGTGGTGGGTGCCAACAGAACACAAATATTCTTTCGTCACATAAGATTCCTCAGCTATGTACTAAACAGCTACAAAATAATTCCTTCTGGTTTTAAGTTGTCAAATAAGGAATCTGCAAAGGTGCATGGGTTTTTCCCCTTGGTTTATGAAATGATGTGTTATTTTATGTGTAAGAATTTCTTTTTCTATTTTTCTTGTACCTAGAAAGTTGAAGTGCTTTTGATCTCAGAAATAGTATTTGAGAAGCAATTTAAATGTCCATAAATTTGTCTTCCTCACCTGGGGTATTTGATCCAAATAAAGCCTAAGGCATTATTAAAGTTTACACTAAGCTTACCCACTGCCATTTCCTCCAGAAATGAAAATTCAGTAATTTTATAGAGGTGGTATGTGCAATTTGCCATTAGAAGGAAATAAAGTCTTATGCTAAAGCAAGTTCATCCAATTTTGTTGTGTGCCCACAGTGGTTCTTCAGGGAGAAGTAAAGAGGATAGTTAAAACTTGTACTCCAGGGACAAGGAAAGTTTTCCATTCTCTCACTACCTAAGGGCTCTGAGAGCATTACTTTTCTCTGTGTGTCTTTATTTCCTCATCTATAAAAAGAAATGCCACCTTTCTACCTAGAAATGTGATATTCATCAGAGTGTCGATTAAAGAGTTTTTTTTTTTACCTTTTTTGAAGGAAGATAAATGTAAATATTGAAGATTACTCATTATGTCTGTGTATTTATTGAGCATCTCTTGTATGTCTGGTACTTGTGCAAGGCATGGGACGAGTCACAAGAGAAAGATAAGGAAAGATCATCTTTGCATTTGAGAATCTCTTCCAATGAGACAATTGGGTAATACATGAGGGCAACATATACTCAAAAATTAAATTTCATGGTTCCAGACTTGAATATTTCACCATAAAATATCTATTTTTTTAAATAACTAAACTACCATTTTGCCAAATAGCAAAAGTTCTTGCATAAAGTTAAGGAATTGGGCCCCCTCCGTTACTCAGCTGGGGAATGGAAGAAGGCTGAGGCTTCAGTGTTATCTATCCTTCTTCACCTTCCTGCAAGCCGTCGGCTCCCTCTGGGTGCCTCTCCTCTGGGCATCTGCTTCTTCTCTGCCCTATCTGATCATGACTCCTAATTCCAGATAACCCACATTTCACATCCCACCCCACCCCCAGGAGGCATCCTGAGCCACTTCCCCTTAGCACCAAGCTCATGGAATCTTCCATTTGTCTGGGACCTTAGAGACTCCAGTCAGTGATTCATTTTACACCTGGGGAGATGAAGGTCCAGGAAGCCTATGGCTCCCAACTGCTCTGATTAAGAGCTGGTCTTGGCATGTTCCCTGGCTTCTCTGCCTGATCTACTTTATTTCAACTCAGGAGCCCCCACACCTTATCCATTTAAGACAATCTGGTCAGTTAGCGGCCAACCTTTCTCTCTCCTGGCTGGTTTTGGCTCCTTTTACTGCTTCAGGATGCCTTCTTGAAGGTAGTCAGATAGAAGCGGTTATTGTTCATAAAGCTTAATGTTCACAACAGTGTAAGATTTCCAGAATTGTTAACAAATGAACAGAGGGTTCAGGGGCACTTTAGTAGTATTTAGTGGTATTCGAGGCAATATGAGGGTCCTACAGTAGCTCTATAGAATAGAATGAAATTGGTGTTTAGTGACAAGTTAGATCAAATATTTCTTGAAGTTAAAAGAATTGTAATGGAAATATAAGAACACAGAAGTTTTGAAATAACACCCTTATCCTTTGTCCACAGTGAAATAGCATAATCTGCTTGTGTTCTTAGCTTCTTAGGTTTTAAAATTTAAGTTCTCATACAATCTGCACTCTTAAGCTAGTTTCAACCACATTCTGACTGGGATTTGGGATGCTGCCATAATTTCATGGGTTAAATTTAAAATGCTAACCTTGAAAATGCCATTTCCCCCTGGTGCTTTGTCTAGAACTTAGGTGACCTCCCTCCAGGTAGATGGGCTCTTTGAGCTCTCCCCGCTAAGCCTGTCAGTGAAGTTTCTCAGTGGGCATGTAACTGAATCTCAGTGAAGCACATTGATTATTTTTTAGTAATTAACCAGTCATTAAAATAGTTACATATAAAAGATTTTAAATTCCATTAAGATTTACAAATTGGGCCAACTTTTAAAGGAACTTGGTCAGCTTGTGTTTAAATGCCTTCCAGGTTGTAATTACTTAAATCATGATTTTTTTCTTCCATGCATTAGAAAATTATCTCTCTGGAATAAATTTCGGTCCAGAATATACTAAAAGAACTCAATTCTATCTTTTCCAGCCTATGGCTCCCAACTGCTCTGATTAAGAGCTGGTCTTGGCATGTTCCCTGGCTTCTCTGCCTGATCTACTTTATTTCAACTCAGGAGCCCCCACACCTTATCCATACCCTGGAAATTGGGATGCTGAGAAGGATTTGTCTGGAAGAGACAGATGTTTAGGAGGCAGCATCTACATGACTCTGTCACTGGTTGGATTGGGGGAATAAGAAAGAGGAGGGGGTCCTGGTTTGGTTTACTGGGTTGCATCCCCTAAGAGGAATTCCTGGGGGAGGAGATGGATGCTAACAGTTTCTGGTTTGGAAGTGCCAGGGTTGAGTTTTCTGTGGAGCATTTAGGAGGAGATGCCTAGAGGGAAGGTGGACTTATTGGACCAGAGCTCAGAAAGCAAAATGACAAGAGTAGATTTGGGAATAATCAATATAGAGCTGCTATTAAATCCTTGGGCATTCTTGCCCACAGACTCTAGCCTCTGTTTCAGGTGACCCCACACCTCCTTGGTGACCCTAACTGACAGGAAAAGTGAATGGTGTCAGCCAGGCTATCAGGCTCCTTACAATCACTACTAAGGGAGTGAATCTCTTGTTTTCCAATTTAGGAAGTCGACCTTCTAGCAAAGCAGCCCTGATTTATTTACCCTGAGCATTGACTGGGTCAGAACTCCAGAAGTTCTCAAATATCCATGTTTGAGTTTAAGACTCTCAACTCTTTCTTTCTGTGTTTCCCCTTCCACCCCAAACCTGAAAGGATGAATGGTCTTTACTGCACCCCAGGTGGCCTCACAGCCCTGCTTCCTCCCCTGGCCAAAGAGGTCCTGACTCTCTACCACCTTGTATTGCTATGTCATTGCAGGAGGGTGTCCTACACTACCTTATTTAGTAGATAGAGCAGAGAGTTACTTATTAATTGTATAAGCATGAGTTAGTGTTAAACTCTGAAACTGTTCTAAAACTGTTTTCCTTTTCCGTTTTTTTTTGTTCTTGTTGCCAAATTGTCTTTTTCTCAGATTCAATTTACCCTTTTCTTTGAAATACTAAATTTCAACATGCTAATATATTTTATTGCCAACTTTACTTTCCAGACACAAATGGACAAGATGCCCCAGGGACAGTATGTAAGTTGCTGGGAAGAGAAGATGGCCAGGGTAGGGGCCTGAAGGGGTCCGGCAGCTGATCTTTCTGGAGAAAATGGCCCTAGCTCCTGAACGGGTGCCATTGTAAATTCAGGGTCTCCAGTAGGGCCTTTAACACTGTTTCCCCAACTCCATGTTTTCCTAGTTATCTCACTTTCCTGTGCTTCCCAAAAACCACTCTAAACTTTTCTTCTCTCATATTTTTGCTTCTTGTGGTATGGAGAAGTCATCCCACGGGAACTTCTGCCTACAACTATTTACCCTGTTCCCTGGCTTCTTGTTTGCATGGCTGTATCTCTCACTAGATTCTAACACTGAACTTACTGCATGCCAGGCAGTGTTTTGTGCCCTCTTTGGATTTTCTAATTTAATATGTCATTATCCTCCACGACGTAGGCAGAATACAATAGTGGTATTCAATGTACAGATGAAGAAGCTGTGGTTAGAGAAGGTTCTATAAGCTCCAAGTTCCCCACGGTAGCCCTAATATATGGTATAGTGTCTTGGACTGGGTAGGTAACCTTATTAAAAACAAACAATTTTAAAAATTGATTTTAATATTAAGCCTATGAGGCAAAGGGAAGATTTGAAGACATCAGATAGGGAATCAATAACAGATCAGCTGTTTGAGTTGACAAGTTGACAGACGATCAGAGAACACAGGTGAGAGGATTGGCTTTGAGCAGAAAGGTGGTATCTTTAGAGACCAGAGGCAAAGGGCAAGGGTGGGAGCAAATAAGGATGTTCACTGGAGGGTAAGGGAGTTTCTGTAGGCCAAGTGTGTTTGGAGAGAGAATTGAGGGACAAAGGATGGTGGCTTGAGAAGAAGGTTTAAGTCTGGAGTAGCCACTGTAAGATATAGGGGAGGAAGCTGACCAAGGACACACAAAAGGAGTCACCTGGTGTTCCTGTGCCTGGAGAAAGAAGGCATTTATTGAGTGTCTACTGCATGTCAAGAGTACAGGCCATGTCATTTGATCTTCTCAGTAGGCCTGTGAATACTATTTTATAGATAAGGAAACTGGGGCTCACTGGTAACTTTCTCAAGGTCACACAGCGGTGGAGGAAACTGGGGTCGGAATTTAAACCTGACTCCAAAAACCTGTGTTGTTTTCCCACACCCTACTGCTTCTTGTGAACTTTTGGCTCATTATGGAGAAAAGCTTTCCCCGCACTGTAATCAACTCTTGGCCAGCTCAAGGCTTTTTAATCACTCCTTTTCTGGGCCAGGAACAGAAAGGACGCTTAGGGTTGGGGAAATACTACCTTGCCAACTGCTGATTTTTTAATCAAAAGAGGATTTCTCAGCTGCTTGATTAACCCATTCTATGTATCTTTCTCCAGTCCGGTATGTAGAAGTTCATTTGCACTTGATGTTTTTTATTAGATACCCAACATGCACAGAATCAGTCTGCATGGGGTATAAGTAACTTCAACCATGTCTTTTCCCACAACTTAAATTTCAAAAGTTATATAAAACTTCTAATATTCACTTTTCATAAAGCGAATCCAACCAGTCTTTAAAACAGAGGTGTGAAATGTTATTTCAATAACTCTTACAATTTTTTTTTTCTAGTTGAGTGGAGCTCATCTATGGCTGATTTTTGAAATCACCCATCAAAGACTCAACCCTTTTAGCTAAATATTCACGCTTGAATACCTTTTAAAATCCAAATGCTTTGGGAGGAACAGCTCATCGTGTACGGGTCAATCTCATTGGTGAGCGTGACAGAACAGAGAAATGACTGAGACAGGAGTAGGAAGAGCAGGAAGATAAGACGAGGGAGGGCCCGGATTTCTTGGGGAGAGAGAACAGAAGTTGGTGGCAGCAAAGTGGGAAGAGGGAGAAAAAGAGGAGAGACTGGAGTCACAGAGACCAGCTTTGTGTAAGAGATGCCAAGAAATAGAGAAGGAAGCCTGAGCAGCGAGTACTAGGACATGGAGCTTTTTGTGCTTGAGCAGATCAAGGGCAAACACCAGGACCAGAGGGCAAGAGGCAGAATTTAAGGCCCTGAGTTTGAGTTTGGAATCAGAGTGAGGCTGGGATAGGATGAAGAGGGAACATGGTAGCTCTGAGCATTTGGGGAAGTGGAGGAATGGTGGCTTGCCTTTGTGTGTATGTAGATCAAAGAGGTCTTAAGGGCCTGATACGTTAATAACTCCATATCTTTAAGTGGGACCATCAAAGGTCCAGAAAAGATTCCTTTGAGTCGGTCAAAAGTAAAGGAGTGCATGTATCTCCTTTGTGGTGGGATGGAAGGGGTGTTAGAAAACTCTGCCCAGGTATAACTCCCCAGTGGAACTTGTCAGTAACCCTGGATGTATTTCTAACAGCAATGGTTCCTAATAAATTGTCACTCATTTAGGTACTATTGGGTCAAAAAGTATACTTTCTATATTTTTTTATGTCTCTCAGAAATTGTGGTATGGACAGGGTGTGTACTCTATTCTGTATTCCTTTCCTTGGAGTCTTATTGGGTTTGGTTAGTGAAGAGACTAATAATATATTTCATGTAAATAAGAGGATGCAGGATAGAACTTGGTACTTGAGAAGGGAATATGGAAGTCATCAAAGAGCAGGATGCAGAACAAGAGCTCACAGGACCCCAAAGACACATCTCACCTACTTCTCAAATTAATTGGTCCTTGCTCGAAGCCTAGCAGGGTGCCTCCAGACAGGTTCTGGCCTAGTGGGGGATATTATGGGAGATTTAGAGGCAAATATAGGTCTGGAGCATCACATAAAATAGGGGGTAGAATGGCAACCAAATTGTTCCAGTAAAGTCTCGATTATGCTAGGGAAATTACACTGCCGATAATCCAAATGGAATTAACACCTTTTGTTGTTAACTTGACACTTCTCACACAAGTTAATGAACAGCTTACAATAAAACTAAATCAGTAACTTTAGGGCCTAGAAAAGAGTTGACTCACATCAGGCCCACCCTTATTTTATTGAACTTGGAAACATCTGTGTTAGTCTTGCACTAATCCTTCTTGAATTGGGCAATATGATTGTGTTGGAAACTCATGGAATTCACCACATTCATCCTTTAATTAGACTGAACTTGGATTTAAAAGCTTCTGTGTGATTTGGAAAAATTCAATCTTTAGTCTCAGACTGCTAAATCCTTTGAGAATTTTGAAGTGCAAATATACAAATCATAATACAGTGTTAGGTTCTGTTAATCTTGAGTATGTGAGTCATTTTAAACCTAGAGTATTTAGGACTTAGTCATTTCCTTCATATGAAATCCAACTTTCCAGCATAAAAATTACGAAGTGTAAAGTTTTCCAGTGTATGGAATTGCAAGTCTAAAACATGGAAACTGTGCCTAGATGTAGTATTGCTGTGACTGCAGCATTTTGTTGCAACTCTGATTTAAATGGTTTCCTTTATTTTGCTTCATCTGAGCTTTTCTTCTCATAAAATTTCTTCTTTACTCTTTCTTGCTTCTTTATTCTTCTTGCTAAATAGCTTTACTGTAAGTTCATTTTCTCCATGGTCAGTTAGTTTCACATGAGGAAAGTATCTACAGCTGAATATGGTGTAAAAAAGTCCCCTCCCATATCATGGCAGTGGAGACAATGTAATTCTCAGTTCTCAAAAACTACGTGCTGATTGAATGAATTTTTAGAACAGCATAAAATTTAAAAATAAAAGAAATTCTTTTTAAAAAATTTTTTTATTGTTATGTTAATCACCATATATTACATCATTTGTTTTGGTGTAGTGTTCCATGATTCATTGTTTGTTCATAACACCCAGTGCTCCATGCAGAATGTGCCCTCTTTAATACCCATCACCAGGCTAACCCATCCCCCTACCTCCTCCCCTCTAGAACCCTCAGTTTGTTTTTCAGAGTCCATCGTCTCTCCTGGTTCGTCTCCCCCTCTGACTTACTCCCCTTCATTCTTCCTCTCCTGCTATCTTCTTCTTTTTCTTTTTTCCTAAAATATGTTGCGTTATTTGTTTCAGAAGTACAGGTCTGTGATTCAACAGTCTTACACAATTCACAGCGCTCACCATAGCACATACCCTCCCCAATGTCTATCACCCAGCCACCCCATCCCTCCCACCCCCACCACTCCAGCAACCCTCAGTTTGTTCCTGAGATTAAGTGAAATAAGTCAATCAGAGAAAGAAATTCTTTTGAGTGGGAAAAAACACTGATACTTAACCATTATAACACACTGGAAGTCACAACCATCTCATTGAGGAGTATATCTTGAATTTCCTTCTATGTTTTTGTAAGTAGAGATTTAAAATATATGATTTTTGTCTTGATCATGTCATTTGTTTCTCAGAATTAGGTGAGAAGGTGAGCAACACTATGTTAATTATACCTCAAGGGAAAAAAGAGAATAGCAAGAGCAATAATTATTATTCTCATTCATGGATAAGGGAAATTAAGTCCAGAAAAATTAACAAGATTATGAGCTAATTAAAAAGTAGGGAAAGAGGGGTGCCTGGGTGGCTCAGGAGTTAAGCGTCTGCCTTCGGCTCAGGTCATGATCCCAGCGTCCTGGGATTGAGCCCCGCTTCAGGCTCCCCGCTCGGCGGGAAGCCTGCTTCTCCCTCTCCCACTCTCCCTGCTTGTGTTCCCTCTCTCACTGTGTCTTTCTCTGTCAAATAAATAAAATCTTAAAAAAAAAGTAGGGAAAGAACATGGAAATTCTGATCTTAGTCTATTTTTTTTTTTTTTTTGTATTTTACTTCACTACTTTCAGTTGAAGACAGACTTAAATATGGTGAAGACAAAGATGACATGTGACTATATTAGTGTTGGGAGCTGTGGCAGTCATTAATGGCATTCAATAAATATTTCCAGTTTTTCTTTTTTTGGGCGCATGATAAGATTACTTCCCTGTGCCCTTTGGGGTACCATATAGCCGTATAACTTGCTATAGCTAATGACACATGTAGATATGACACGTTATTTCCAGGCAGAAAGTAAGAATCAGTTAATATATTCTTTCCCAACCTACGTTAGGATAATGGAAGTACATGACAAGATAAAGCTTTCACCAACCTGGCTCTCTGAGCACTTAGGCTGAATAGAAGCCCTTTGATGACACGTGATGGACACATGCAAATTATAAATTACTTTTTGTTGTGGTAAGCCATTGAGATTTTGGAATTATTATTGTAGCAAAGCCTAACTTATTTGGATTTATACAGAAATTAAGGAGCATAAATGGGTAAAGAATGCATGGAACAATGGGTAAATGGATGGATGGATGGTTAGATGAATAAAAGAATGGATGAACATAATAACTAGTGACATAGTAACCAATATCCTAAATGCTCTGATTCAAATAAAGTGCAAACCACTGGATTCTGGAAGGGTATTTTTATAAATCAGGACACACTCATATGTTCATTTTCACAAACAAAGTGTCTATAGCTACCTACTGTACTTCTAATCCCAGTGTGGGGGGCAGAATAATGGTCCTGAAAAAGTATCCATGCCCTATTCCTATCCTGGAATTCATGAATATGTTATCTTACATGGTGAAGGAACTTTGTAAATATAATCAAATTAGGATCTTGAGATGGGATTATCTCTTATTCTGGATTATCTGAGTCAGCTCAATGTAATCACAAGGATCCTCATAAGTAAAACAGGGAGGCAGACGAGTCAGAGAAGAAGATGGGACATCAGAAGCAGAGGTTGGAGGGGTGCCTGGGTGGCTTGGTTGGTTGTGTCTGCCTTCAGTTCAGGTCATGATTCTAGCATCTGGGGATTGGACCCCGCATCGGGCTCCCTGCTCAGTGGAGGGTCTGCTTCTCCCTCTCTCTCTGCCCCTCTCACTGCTTGTGTGCACGCATTCTCTCTCTTGAATAAATAAAAATCTTAAAAAAAAAAAAAAAAAGGAAGCAGCAGAGGTTGGAGTGATGCACTTGCTGGAAGGGGTCATGAACCAAGGAAGGCAGATGGCTTTTAGAAGCTGGAAAAGGCAAGGAAACAGATTCTTCCCTAGAGCCTCCAGAAGGAATGTAGCTCTAGTGACACCACAATTGTAGCCCAGTAAGGCCCATTTTGGACTTCTGGCTTCCAGAATGACGAGATAATACATCTGTGTTGTTTTAAGCCATGAAGTTTGTGGTAATTTATTAGAGTGGCAATAAGAAGTGAATACACCCAATTACTTATTTTTGTTGATATTTAATCTCAAGAGAGAAATCTCTTAGCAGAAGAATACAGGAAACTCAAAGCAAATCCATGACCACTTCTGGGGGAAACATGCTACATGATCTGTAAACTTTGCTCAAGCAAAGCCCAGCTCAGATGGGTAAGTTTTCTCTGACCCTACCATCCCAAGGTGGCACTAAAAGTTCCTGAAGTTGTTATCGATGGGAACACTCTCATTACATTTGCCTCTTCTGCCTTAGAATTCTCAAAAAAGTTGAATTTGCATTATGAGATTTTTGTTTGTTACTAGAATAAATCAATTACCCATTGCACCACAGGAAAATTGTCACTTCGCACCATCACAGATTTGAGAGAATTCTAGGTCTGTTAATCCCTTTGACCGTGGACCAGATCCTGTGTCACCCATTAGTCCTTAAAGTCCTTGGAAACAGGAGCATGTCTTAAGTCTCTTTGCATCTCTTTCTAGGTACCAACACAATATTTTAAGGAAGTAATGTTCTGTACAACATAATTTTGAGAGCCTACTATAAGGTAAATAAGATGGTGTCATGGCTCTCAAATAGCACACAGTCCATTGGGAGAGAGGGAGGGAGAGAGAGAGAGAAAAAGAGAGAGAGAGAGATGAACAAATACAATATAGTGTGGCAAGGGTTGTATCAAGAAGGATGCATTGAGAATACAATTGAGAGGAATGAATTGAGAAGGGAGGAACAATAACTCAGTGTGAGGTGGTCAAGGAAGACTTCAGAGGGGAGTTAAAAATTTGCCTGGGTCTTTAAAAATGAAAGACCCCTAACCAGCAGTTTGCTAATAGAGAAGGGACTTCAGGGGGTAACACATTCAAAAGCATGGTGTGAGTGCAGGGAGTGTTTGCATAACAGTGAGAACTGGAACAGAAAGTGCTCAGGGAAGGTAGTACAGGTCACTTGCTTTATGCCTTCATTCCCAAGTACAGATGTGTTTGTACAAGATGAATGGTTCTCAAACCTACCGAATCAGAACCTCTGAAGGAGGGCTAGGATCCAGGCACCAGCATTTTATAAACAGATTCTATTTCACAACAAGGATCAAAAACACTGACCTAGATGGGCTCACAATTTCCTTCTAGATCAGAAATGGCATGATGCTATGAAATGATACCTATTGTTTGGTTCTAACAAACTGCTTTTTAGTATTGACTTCTATTTTAAGAATATCTAAAAATAGAACTTTAATAACCAAATTTGATTAAAGTTTGTTTTTTAAAGGCATAAACAAATATTTTATGCTTATTAAGAGTAGACACATTTTAAGATAATTATGGTTTCTAAGAGAAAATAAATTATCTGCATAAGTTCGTATTTATTAGTCAGGAAATGAGATAACATCATCTTTGAAATTGGCTTTAGAGGTGGTGTAAGTTCTGTCTCTGGGTTGGGAATACAGTCAACTTCCAAGCCTGTACTATGCCCTGGGATTTATTTTCCAAAAGAGAGCTATTTTCACAGTAGAACATTAGGCTGGGCCTGGACTCTGGGCAAGATCAATATTGAATTTTTTCCTATATAGGCAGGTGTTCCATATGAAGTAAGGAGTGTTATTAGAAAGGGTCAGCAAACACTCTAACATCTTTATCCCAAATCCATTGCTATGCAAACTTTCTGCTATCTATGTCTTTTGTTTGTTTTATTTATTGCCACTGCCAGCTTGTCCAGGCTTCAGGGATCTACTCTCTACACCAGGCTTGCTCCATTGCTGGCACTGTGAGCCCCCTCCCCTAAAAGACAGGTGTAAACTCTGCCAATACCAAATCAGCAAAGAAGAAGTAAAACTCGCACTATTTGCAGATG
The DNA here is from genome assembly GCF_003265705.2 of Callorhinus ursinus. Taxonomy (NCBI): domain Eukaryota; kingdom Metazoa; phylum Chordata; class Mammalia; order Carnivora; family Otariidae; genus Callorhinus; species Callorhinus ursinus. Next base: position 1,704,441 of record NW_027397124.1, on the reverse strand, counting down.
ACATGATGGTATGTATAGAAAACCCTAAAGACTCCACCAAAAAACTACTAGAACTGACAAATGAATTCTGTAAAGTCATAGGATACAAAATCAATGTACAGAAATCCATTATATTTTATACACTAATAATGAAGCAGCAGAAAGAGAAATTAGGAAAACAATCCCATTTACAATTATACCAAAAAAACCCCCCCAACAACCTAGGAATAAACTTAACTGAGGAGATGAAAAGACCTGTACTCTGAAAACTATAAAACATTGATGAGAGAAATTGAAGACAACACAAACAAGTGGAAAGACACTCCATACTCATGGATTGGAAGAACAGATTTTGTTAAAATGTCTATACTACCTAAGCAATCTATAGACTTAATGCAATACCTATCAAAACACCAACAACATTTTTCGCAGAACTAGCACACACAGTCCTAAAATTTGTGATGGAACCACAAAAGAGCTCAAATAGCCAAAGCAATCTTGAAACATTTTCTGGAGGCATCACAATTCTGGACTTCAAATTATATTACAAATCTGTAGTAATTGAAATAGTATGGGACAAAATAGTGGGACAAAAATAGACACAAAGATCAATGGAACAGAACAGAAAGCCCAGAAATCCACCCATGATTTTATGGTCAATTAATCTTTGACAAAGAGGTAAGAATATACAATTGGATAAAATCAGTGTCTTTAACAAACAGTTGTGGGAAAACTGGATAGTTACATGCAAAAGAATAAAACTGGACCACTTCCTCACATCATACCAAAATGGATAAAGACCTAAATGTGAGATCTGAAACCATAAAAAGTCTAGATCATGGGCAGTAATTTCTCTGACAACAGCTGTAGCAACATGTTTCTAGATATGTCTCCTAAGGCAAGGGAAATAAAAGCAAAAATAGACTCTTGGAACTACACAAAAATAAAAAGCTTCTGTGCAGCAAAGGAAACAAACAACAAAACTAAAAGACAACCTATTGTATGGGAGAAGATGTTTGCAAAAGACATATCCAATATAGGCTTAGTATCCAAAATATATAAAGAACTTATACAACTCAACACCAAAGCCCCAAAAATCCAATTTAAAAATGGGCAGAAGACACGAACAGACATTTCTCCAAAGAAGATATACAGATGGCCAACGACACATGAAAAGTTGCTCAACATCACTCATCATCAGGGAAATACAAATCTAAACCACAGTAAGATATTACCTCATATCTGTCAGAATGGCTAAAATCAAAAACACGTGAAACATCAAGTGTTGGAGAGGATGTGGAGAAAAAGGTACTCTTGTGCACTCTTGGTGGGAATGCAAACTGGTGTAGCCACTAGGGAAGACAGCCTGGAGGTTCCTTAAAAAAATTAAAAATAGAATTACCAGGTGAGCTAATAGTTGCACTACTGGGTATTTGACTATGAAAACACTAAGTTAAGGGATAAATGTACTTCGATGTTTATTGCAGCATTATTTACAATAGCCAAACTATGGAATTAGGAATTGGTAAAGAAGATGTGATATATATATATATATATATATATAATGGAATATTATTCAGCCATAAAGAAGAATGAAATCTTGCCATTTGCAACAGCACAGATGGAGCTAGAAAGTATAATGCTAAGCAAAATGAGTCAGTCAAAGACAAATGCCGTATGATTTCACTCATATGTGGAATTTGAGAAACAAAACCAATGAACGAATGAAAAGAAAAAGAGACAAACCAAACACAGATTCTCAGCTACAGAGAACAATCTGACGTTACCAAAGGGGAGACGGGTGGGGGGATGGGTGAAATAGGTAAAGGGGATAAGAGCACACTCACCATGATGAGCACCAAGTAATAGATGGAATTGCTGAATCACTATATTCTACAACTGAAATTTATAACATTGTATGTTAACTACATCGGAATTAACATAAAAATTTTAAAAAGGGAAAATAACAAGTAATGGCAAGAATGTGGAGAAACTGGAACCCTTGTGCATGACTGGTGAGATTATAAATTGGTGGACCTGTTATAGAAGGCAGTATGGCAATTCCTTAAAATTAGAGTTACCTTATGATCCGGCAATCTCACTTCGGGGTATATATTCAAAATAATTGTAAACAGGGTCTCAAAGAAGTAAGTGCACACCCATGTTCATAAGAGCATTGTTCACAATAATCAAGAGGTGGAAGCTACCTGAGTGTCCCATCAATCGATGAACAGATGAAGATGTGGTATATACATCCACCGGTTATTGTTCAGCTTTAAAAAAGGAGGAAATACTGTCACATGCTTCAAACTTTGAGGACATTATGCTAAGTAAAATAAATCAGTCATGGAAAGAAATATTGTATGAGTCCAAGTTATATATGAGGTACCTAAAATAGTCAAGTTCATAAAAACAGAAAGAATGATGGTTGCGGGACTTATGGGAGGGGGAAAAGGGGAGTTGTTTAATCTGTAGAGTTTTAAGTTTGTAAGATGAGAAAGTTCTGGAGATCTGTTTCACAACAATGTAAATGTACTTAACATTGCAAATATGTACACTTAAAAACTGGTTAAGATGGTAAAGTTTACATTCTGTGTTTTTACCACAATAAAAAATAATCATGATGCAAAGTATACATGGAAACATTGCTACAATAAAAACTGGCTCTTTAATGATGGTGGCTGGCTTTTACTGCTCCAGGCTTTTTATCTGTATTAGGATTTAATTCTCTTAACAACCCTATGAAGTGGCACCCTTCTTGTACCATCTCGCAGAGGAGAGGACTGAGGCAGGTAGCAGATGGGTCATTTCCCAAAGGTCACACACACATGAGTGGAGCCAGGCGAGGGGGTGCAGAGTCTGTGTTCTTAACGTCTCCATTTTATCGCCTTTCTGCATCTTACTGGAGACGCTCTAAGTTAATCAGGTAAAAATAATGTTTATTATGAGATCCTTTCCAGAATGATTAAATTGAGTTAATTATTAGCTTCTTTTTCGTTCCCATCAAGTATAGCTACAAGATGCCCTTTAATGGTATTATGCAAAGTTTCTTAGGTCTTTCATGACCTATGGCCTATGGCCCTCGGCTTAGACTTTTTCTTACAGAAATTGCATGAGGTTTACCAGTCAAGATCAAAAATCATATTTATTACATGGACTGAGGAAAACTTCAGAGTTTACTTGTGGAAATGAATCTCATTTTCTGGATATTTGGTTAAGGACTTATCACGTCTTTCAGGGGATCCAGAGAAAGAGTAAATTTCTGCACTGAATAAACATTATCCTAAAATTCTAAAACTTGAGCAAAGTTCCATTATTAGGTAAGATAGTATCAGGTTCCCTATAAAGAAATATACACATATTAACACATATTTAGGATTTCAGCCAATCTGCCTCCTGGACATATGACAGACCACCTGGTTTTGGCAAGTCATGCCCTTGTTAGGTCACTACAAGATGAGCTTTCATTTCTAGCTGAGTTGGTTTCACTGAATAAACATTTACTGAAGAAAAAGAAAACATTTTAAATATCTTTCCTAATTAATACATCAACATTGCTGGTTCCTTTTAGGATCACAGGTTGGGTTAAATTTCTAGTTTAATAGAATCATCCCTGTGTAAACAAGTCTTTGTTATTTCTTTACAAGTGAAAGAAAACGCGGGGGTTATCCAAAACTGCTTTGTGTGGCTAAGACCCTCAGTTCCAAACAACAAAGCATGGAGTTCTCCCTTCGGACCAGGTGAGGGCGCTCCTGTCCTCTTCCAAATATTTACTCACTTGGGGTGACAAAAAGAAAAAAAGTAACCTTGTCTATTTAATTAGTCAAGTTGGATGACAGTAGCTAGTTTGCTTAGTTAATTTCTATTTTGTTTCATTTTAGATCAAAACACCAGCTTTGGTTACATTCTCTGGCTTTCAACTCTGGCTACACATGAGAATGACCCGGGATAGTTTTAGACACTTTGACTTCCCAGATTCCATCCCCCCAAATTCTGATTCAGTTGGCCTGGGGTGGTGCCACAGCACTGGTATTTTTAAGAAGCACCCCGAGTGCTTCTAATGTGTAGACAGGGGTGAGAACTACTGCCGAGTGTTACTTAACTAGGAATAGGTTTGTTAGGGGACCAATGCAGGAGATGGTGTTTCTGGTTTAAATTAGTGTGTGGCTCAGCTGGGTGTTAAATAAGGCAAGATAAATGGGTACCTTTGTCTTCTGTGAATAATGGTTCTCTGCCATGGCTTGGAAAGCCATTACAACTTGGTCATTTAAAGTTCATCCTAACTTTGCTCTTGCCCTGGCAGGAGACTTCCTTTACTTCCATCCTCCTCTAGGCACCATCTCTCCTTTTCAGGTACCACCCAGCCTCTTAGGCCTGCGGTTTAAATCGGCTGCACTAGTCTCCTTTTTGATTTGTTCTCTCACTCCAGAGATTTCCAGGATGCTCTTCTTGGACTCCAGGGGTCCTGAGCTTTTCTTTTCCCTTCCCTGCCAGTGGCTCTGCGTTTGCCTTCCTTCCTTGACTGTGCTGGGCTCTCCCTGAAGGCCCCCAGAGCCTGTGCCCAGCAGGGCAGGCATTTTCCACTTCTGGCTTCTCTCCCCACTGTGAGATCTACCAGTTCTATCAGCTCCTTTCTCCAGGTCACTGCTGTTCCTCACTGAGCTAGCAGGCAGACTGTCCTCGGGCCTTTTGTATCAACTAGGAAAATGCTAACTATGCCAATGATTGCATTTCTGTGACCACAGGCAGCACAGAGTAGGTGAGCTGGTCCAAGTCAGCCAGGGGCCTGAGAGGCAAACCTTTCCAAAGCTGTCCTGGCAGCCTCTCAGACTGTGTGTTTGTACGTTCTTGTGTGTAGGTCAGCACCAAATCATGGAGAAATCTTTACTCTGGTCTGATTGTGTAACAAGGTAAGCACAGCCCGGGTAGGTTGATGTTCAGGGATGGATGCACAGAGTGGTGGTCTTAGGGATTTAGAGACAGCAGGGCAGCCAGGAGAGGCCTATAGAAATAGGAATGGCAAGTAGGGTCAGTGGCTTCTAAGCCCGTGTCCGCTCTTGACTGTATGATCTTTGGCAAGTCCAGACCTCTTTGGGCTCCGGGTTTGGGGGATCTGGTCACAACACAGCTTCAGATTTAGCAACGAAGACCTGAGATTCCATATTTCCGTCATACAGCTAGATCTTGCCCCTGCTGCTTGTCTATGGAGTAGCAAGGTTCTCGATCATCCTGAGATCTCGGTCTTTAAAATTCCATGATCTTGGTACATGACCTCTAAGGTCTTTAGTTCGTATCTCCTTGACCAGTGCTGCCTCCTTCTCTTCCATCCCTACCAGCCATTCTGATTCTCAGAACAAGGGGTCTTCAGATGTGGGCCTTGTAAGTCTGCCTCTTCCCTAGATGCACCTTCCACCCTCCACCCCCCTTCAAGGTCTGGTTTTCTCACACTGCTGTGTATGGAAATCTTCCACCCTCAGGCCTCAGATTTTCCAGAGCAGACACCTCCCCCTTCCTCCCTTTGGCTGACCTTGTTTCCCAGCACAGTTTCTATTCCGGGGGTGTGTTTCCACAAACACCTGGCTAGATAACTGGGGACAGCCTGCATCCCACCCAAACCAATAGCATTTATGTTCAGCATTGAAGGGTGTCCACTGAACTCAGCAGATCAACTTCTATGTGGGAAATTGGAAAGTAGTACATTTAAATAAGTAAGCCAACTACATGCCACCTCAAAATATTCTTCGTGCCTCATTCTTTTTCCCATTAAGTTTTGGATTCTCTCCCGTTAGGTGGTGGATCTTTGGTGAATAGCCCATTCTTTAAATAAAAGTTACTCAAAAGATGATTTAAAAAAGATAGACCTTTTGATTTCAATACAGCTTAACTACATTTTTAGCATAGCCTCTATATTGAGGATTTAATTCATTAAGATCTTGTGGGGCTTTAAACTGATGCAGTTTTGGGATCCTTAAGAGGAAGTATTCAAAATTATGAATACAAAATGCTTGCAGGCCCTCTGGGTGGGTTCTGTGTGGGGTAGGAGGCCAGCAGTGTGGGGGCTCACTATTTCTGAATGAATTGAACGAAGGAACCTGCCCCTCCTCCCAGTTCTGGAACTTTGGGTACCACAAGGTGGCAGTATGGTATCACACGTGGGAAAGCAGAGGGCTACACGTGATTTGGAGAATCTTAACAATGTTTGCACCTATACTTTCAATTACATCCTGTACTCTGCAACTGCTTGAGTCTCTTTGTGTAATTTTTGTTTTGGCGAGACAATCTGATTTCCTTCCCCACAACTTTCAAGGATTACAGGAACCTGCAACACCATCAGTGTAGATTAAGAAACTATAATGGTGACATCTTTTGCACCTTAAACTTTCTTACACGGTTTCCACCCCCCCTTTGTTTTATGGTACTTTCAAATTGCATTTATTTTAAAGCAAAAAGAAAGTGTTTCACATAGCTTTTCCCACAAGTAATTGTAATGAGCTTTGGCTTTACTAATGGATTTAACCATATTAGACTTTATTCATATTGATCTTCTAGTCACACAGTAACCATATCCCCTCCCCAGTCCCCTACCTTCCATGTTTGACAAAATTTAAAAAAAACTAACACTTGTTCCATATAGTTAATTAAGAACACACCTGTATAGCACAAAGGGGGGTATTCAGGCAAGGGACCTGTCATTTGTCTAATGCAAATTGCCAAACTGAGACTCTTCTTCCATTTTTCCACACCCAAAATCAATTTTGCATCTATCTACCATTTGGATATTGGTAAATTTGCAACTAAAGTTTTAGTCTTAAAGGCAAAGAACCAGCACTTGTGTTTTAGTATCAGTCTCTAAAATCAGTTTTTACTGATTACAGAGGCAGGTCTTCTTACTAAGAGTTGTGCTTAGAATAGTAGGGATTTTTGCTTGTTTAATAAGCCTGTTTATATTGAGCACATTTATAGCCATCTTGTAAAAGCTATCAAATATGACTTTTTACAAGGATATATTGAAAGATTAATAACGGAAAAAAAGCTTCCAAGTTGGACATTTCCCACCATATCACGGAGTTGAAAATGTGTCAATAATAAGAATACTGCCACATTAGAAAACCAATATGCTAAGTAGTGGCTTTTAGCTCTCTGGTAAAGAGTATGGAAAGTGCTCTCTCACTTACACTTTATAACTGAAAATATAAAGTTTGTGGTTTATGTACACTACAGTACATGAGCGTCACCACCTGGGTTAGATGCAGGCCACTTATTGGTACCTATGTCACAAAATAGTTAATTCTTTAATAAAACTGCTGGGAGGTGAAGATTTTACAATGCCTCTGACCTTAAGAAATATAATCAGCATGATAGCTAACGTAGGTGTTCTTATTGCATATCTAATTTAAAAAATCCAATTAATGCCAAGAATGACTCTGGAAAGGATTTGCAAAATGTTTCTACCAAGAAACTCTTAAAAGCCTCTCAGGCGAGCAAGATCAGCCAAGGAAGTAGTTTCCATTCTATTAATTAAAAATTTTTTTTCTTAACCAATAAATATTCCTATTAGGAAAAGAGAACAAACATTTTAGCAGGATGCAGAGAACATGTCCCTTCCCACCCTGCAATGTTTGATGCCCCCCATCATTAGCAGCGTAGCTGCCCATTTCTTATCTTGATTGACAGGTTAATAAGGGACCTGGGGCTATCTTTTCAGTATGAACACACAACCTTACCAATTACTTTTAAATTATTGCTAATCTGTCAGAAAATAACAAGCATGGGGAATAAAAATATCTGAAAAACTGAAATGTCTGAAGAAGCTTTTACTTCCGGTGCTTTAAAAGGTTCAGTTCAGAAAACTTGCCAGAATTTAGTCAATAGAATTTAGGCAGAGGTTTTTTTTTTTTCTTTCTTTCTTTCTTTTTTTTTTTTTTTAAGAAAAACTTGTAGTTTATAATAGTTCATTGGTTCAATTAGGGGCGAAAAAGAAGGGAGTTTTGTAATGCAATTGTCCAGCAAAGGAAAACGCTTTAAATTGGGGGATTATGTGCACAGACCACCTGTAGGGCATTCAGAGCCCTTTTCTATAATGCTTCAACCCATGCCTAGCTGCCTGCAGGCTGGCTAACAATGCCGGGAAAAGCTGTTTAAAAGGCTGAGCGCACTTGTGCCTCTGGTCTTCACTAACTGTTACAAGTCTTCCTCTCCCTCGCTCTCTCTCCTTTTTAAAGTAAAAGTCCCACATCCCTTTAATGGAAGAACTTTAAGGCTCCGCGGTGGCCAATTGGTCTGCACCAAGAGGAGCCGGGCAGCAGGGAAAGAAACTTCAGACTATACAGCACATTTGGAGAGGAGAAAAGATCAAAGTTTTTCAAACTCAAAAGACCAAGTTCCCTACAGATTAACCCTATTCATTTAGCTCCTCTTAAAGGAATGATGTGCTGGGCCACTGGGCAGACAGGTAAAAAGTTCAACAATTGCCAAAGCATTCTTCTGCTAATTCAACAGCCTTCTGCTCAAATAAATTAGCTTAGTCTTGACAGAGGAACAATAGCTTTTTCTCTAGGAAAAGCAGCACATTTGATATACACAAGCCTGGAAGGTTATTAAGATGTTAACCCGTTAGTCTAATCCATTAAAGAGTGCCTGCTCCACTACCAGATAGTCAAGTGACTTATACTGTAAAGTGTGATCTATGGTTTAAAACATTAACCTCTACACTTCAGCAGTGTGTTCAGTCCCTGAAAACCCAGGTGCTTTCAAAATCAGGGACACCGAGAAATAAATGTGGGGTTTTGAAGCCTTTAGTGATATTATACAAGATAAATAACAAGGCCTGAGTGCAATTGTTGCCTTGCAAAAGTTCCATTTACACACACTAAGGTGAGTGTTGTTATCCATGGATGAGAAAAGGGCTACCATGAAAAACACCATCTTTTGGGAAGGTGCAAAAACTCAATTTTGATTTCAGTTCAACAAGGATATTTACTTTGCTAACAACTTAAGAACTAGAGTTTAACAGGTCATTTTCTCCAGCCTAAGGTCAGTGTACAGAATGAGAAACCAGAAAATGTCCATTTTCAACACGTCCTTAGCAAGCACTTTAAAGGTAACAGCGTAGAAGAGGCAGGGGGAAAGGGCGATGCTTAAATCATTTATCAAAAGTCATTTTATTGACAAAATAGAATACTTATATTTGTTCTTACAGGGGTGGCCTCTAAACTTTTTACAAAAAATGTACAGACTGTATATCTTTGGATATGTACATATTTTACACATTTTTACAATTTAACAAATAATTATATAAATACATCCTCTAATGTAAGAAACCCGTATTTACTTGGGGTGTATAATTAAGACATTATTTGTTTGTTTATTTAAGGCATTTGCCTGGTCATTAAGAATACCCAAACCGTGCAATTCCATTAGGTCGCGGTCATCCCTCCTCTAGGGTATGTTAGGATTAAGAGTTTACGTAGGAGAGTCGAGGGAGAAAAATAGGTCCCTCAGGTGAAATCTACAGATCTGGCTTCAAGCTCAGCAAACGGCAACCAGCGAGGGCTCCAAACCTGGCGTTCTGAAACGCAGCAGAGTCCACCCTCCTCTGCCAACAGAGATTAACGCCTGGCGGGAGGAGCTCCCCGCATATCAATGGAGGAAAGGGGGCTGGGTCTGGGAGCCTTCAATGCCAGGTACTTTGTTCTAAGCGAGTCATTTAAGTCCCAGCTAATGGATACCATTAAGAGTTCATTATCATGCTAATAGCAATCAACACGGTGAAGGGGTGGGAACCTCAGCCCGTCGAGTGTCCCTTCGCCGCACTTGTTTCCTCGCCCCCTTCCCCATTCCTTCCGGGTGCCCCCTCCCCTCCACTCAGACCTGGGACAATGGCATCTGCTTTGGATAAGACACGGAGCTGGCCGTGCCAGATCGCCACGTCAGGCCGGTGCTGACGTCGCTGTAGAGGGATCCCGCCCCACCGCCCGGGCCCCCGCCCCCACCGGACCCCACGCCCCCGCCCCCCCCGGGTCCCCCGGCGCCCCCAGCTGCCGCGGCGCCCGCGCCCCCCGTGGCGCCCTTGCTGGCCCAGCAGCAGCGGGTGCACAGCGCACGCCACGACTCGAGCGTCTTGCCGGACCAGACCCACACGCCCGAGGTGATGCCCACCACGAGGCACATGAAGTACTTGAGCATGAAGACGGCGTAGTCGGGCCGGCGCGCCTGGTCTGGCTGCAGGTCCCGTAGGCACGGGCAGTTGTGCGTGGCCTCCCAGCGCGGGCGGTTGTGCTGCTCATAGAAGAGGCAGGCGACCACGACGGCGGCGGGCACGGTGTAGAGAACGGTGAAGAGACCCAGGCGGATCATGAGCTTCTCCAGTTTGTGCGTCTTGGTGGGGCCGCCCTGCTGCTTGATAACTGAGCGGATGCGGAAGAGCGACACGAAGCCGGCTAGCAAGAACATGGTGCCAATGAAGAGGTAGATGACGAGCGGCGCCAGCACGAAGCCGCGCAGGTTGTCGAGGCTCTGGTTGCCCACGTAGCAGATGCCAGCCACCGGGTCGCCGTCCACGGAGCTGAGCGCCAGCACGGCGATAGACTTGACGCTGGGCACGAGCCACGCGGCCAGGTGGAAGTACTGCGAGTAGCCGGCGATGGCCTCGTTGCCCCATTTCATGCCCGCCGCCAGGAACCACGTGAGCGACAGGATCACCCACCAGATGGAGCTGGCCATGCCGAAGAAGTAGACGAGCAGGAAGACCACGGTGCACAGCGCGGGGCCAGTGGTCTCGTAGCGCACGTGCTGCTCCACAGCGCCCAGCTCCTCATATTCGCCGCGCCCGCCCGGGCCGCCTGCTCCCGCGCCAGCCGCGCCCGCGCCCGCCGCCGCCGCCGCGCCACTCGCGCCTGCCGTGCTGCCGGCGCCCGGCGCGCCGCCGCTGCACGCCACCTTCTCGTGACCCGCCACCAGGCGTACCAGGTAGCCGACTGACACGAAGAGGTAGCAGGCCGAAAGAAAGATAATGGGCCGCTCGGGATACTTGAAGCGCTCCATGTCGATGAGGAAGGTGGAGACGGTGGCGAAGGTAGATACGAAGCACAGCACAGACCACAGGCCGATCCAGAAGACGGTGAAGGCGCGTTCGTCCTGGCTGAAAAAGGGGTTGTGGCAGGGCAGCGCGCAGTTGGCGATCTGTCCGGTCTTGACGCGGTTGTAGAGCGGGTGCCGCTCGCTGGACACGCTCACCATGGGCGCGCGGCACTGGCAGCCCGGCTCGCAGGGCGCTGAGCCGCCGCCAGGGGGCCGCGCCTTCCCGCCGCCGCCGCCGCCGCCGCCGCCGCGCGTGGGGGGCGCCGCTGCGTCCCCGCCGCCACCGCCCCTGCCGCGGGACGGGGGCCTGGCCCCCGGCGGGCGGCCGTGGCCGCTGCCAGAGGGCGGCTGCTCACCCGGAGGCGGCGGCGGTAGGCGGCGCGGCGGACTGGGTGCGGCTGTGGTGAGGTCCGTGCGGTTGTAGTCCATGCACAGCGTGTCGGGGTTGCCCTGCTCCGGCAGCCGGTCGCAGCGCATGCGGTCCGGCCAGGCGAAGCCGTACTGGCGCATGAGGGGTGCGCAGCCGGCCTTGGCGCGCTCGCACACCGAGCGGCAAGGAGGCAGGGGCTTCTTGTAGTCCTCCAGGCAGATGGGCGTGTACATGCTGCACAGGAAGAACTTGAGGTCCGGCGAGCACTGGATCTCTACCAGCGGCCAGAATTGGTGCACCTCCAGGCCCGCCTCGTCCTGCGTGTCGTGGTTGAACTGGTTGGGCATGTACGTGTAGTTGTAGCCGATGCCCTTGCAAAGCGGCACGGTAATCTCTTGGCACGCCAGCTCCTTGGCCGAGGCAGCCGCCGCGCCGCTCGAGCGCTGCAATAGCGCCAAGGCGGCCAGCAACGAGGTCACTTCCAACAGGTAACCCCACTCCATGCTGCGCGCCTCGGCCCCGCGCCCTCGCCCTCCAGGCGGCGCGCGGAGGGGCGCGGGGGGATTCGGCGAGGGAGCCGGATAAGGGGAAAGCGGGTGCCCTTTTGGTCTCTCTCCTGCCTCTCCCGGAAAGGGGGTCTGCAGATAACCTAGTCCCTTCTCGGGACGCGTCCACACAGTGGGGTCCGAAGCCTGGGCAGCGGCGGTGAGGGTTCTGCAGGCGTGCACCACAGTCCCCGAGAGTCTGCCCTGCTGACTCCCGGTCGAACTCAGCCCTCTCGCAGCACAGTGGATGGTCCCCGGCTCATCGTCCCTCTCTCGCTCGCTTTCTCTCCCGCGCGCCCGGCCACTTCTCCACGCGGCGCCGGCGACGGTGCGGTGACTTTGCCGGGCACAGAGGGCGGCGGCACAGCAAGTTTCCTTTCGGGCCGCGGTGCGCAGTCAAGATGGCTGGGCAGGCCGCTCCCCGCGCCGGGTCAGCCCCTGCAGCCCCCTTTCTGTCCCCGTGGACTCATGCTCCCCCCCAAAGCTGCGCAGCTCTGCCGCGGGAGTTCGGGACCCGCCTCCGCAGAGGCCGCCGCCCTCTTTCCCCGGCGTCGGTCCGTCTGTCCACCGCCGGGACTGACAGACTCCGCCTCCGGTAAAAGTCCGCTCCGCGTTCCGGCCGGCAATCGGGCGAGGTGTAGGCAGACCCCTTCTTGCTAGACACAGAGAACCAGATCCAGACCAAGAAGGCGGAGTAGACACCTGAGCGGCGCGGCCCGCGCCCAGCCGCCGCCGCCGCCGCCTCCTCCTCCTCCTCCTCCTCCTCCTCCTCCTCCTTTTCCTCCTCCTCCTCCTCCTCCTCCTCCTCCTCCTTCTCCTCCTCCTCCTCCTCCTCGGCGGGAGCAGCGCCCTTCACCCAACTTCCCGGCTCCGGCCCCGGCCCCGCTCGCACCGCCCGGCCGGCTCATGAATATTTATATAGCGCGGACTCGGTCTCCGCCCTCGGCCGGGCGCACCAATCACCGGGTGACGGGGCGGAGTCTATGCGCTCCCAAGACTCAGCCTTCCTTAAGGCGGTCCGGAGTGTCCCCACGGCATGCGCGCTTTCTGCGGCTGGAGAGTTTTGGTAACCTTGGGATTGACCGCAGAGAGCGAGGTTTTGCCACGATTGTTGCCACATAGCTCAGTGCGTTTGAGTTCTCGGTTCCCTTCTCCCGAGTCTGCTTTTGGGGACCGGGATGGGGGTTTTATGCATGCGCGTGCTTTTCCAGGCTCGTTCAAACAAGTCACGTCGCTGCCTACTAATGCCCCCGAATATGGGTGACCCCACGCCCCTCCGTAAGCTGGGTCGGTGGGGAACCTACGTGCACGCGAGTGCGCGGGAGCCTGACTGGGGTCAGGCTCTGCGGGAGAACCGGGAAGGGGTGCTCTTCTTGGGGTTCTTAGAATGATGCTGTTTGAGGCTTGGAAATGTGGGAGGAGTGGAAGGACGGCAGTTCATTCTGTATGGTGGGGCTGTACGTGGGTGGGGGGGACGCCCCAGGAGGTGTACGGGAGCACAGCCGCCCTTACCCCAGGTGTGCGAGAGGCGCCCAGGCACAAGGGCGGGAGCAGTATTCTCCTCTCCCCTCCGCTGAGTGGTCAGGGGAGCCTCAGTTTCCTTACCTGAAGAGTGGGGTAATCGTACGGATTTCAAAGGGGGTTCCGATAGGTGGGATAAAGTATGTAAAGCATCTAGGACATAGTGCTTCTTTATGAAAAAAAAAATAATTTCCTTTCAGAAAGAAAGAAAGAAAAAAGAAAGGGAAAGAAAGAAAGGAAAGAGAAGAAAGAGGGAGAAAGAAAGGAAAGAAGAAGAAAAAAGAAAGAGAAAGAAAAAAAGAAAGAAAAAGAAAGAACTTATAAGTAGGGCAGACTGCGGCTGGATTCTCTCTCTTCGCCTCGTACTTTTGGAACAAATACATGTCTCTCCAAAGTTCACGTTTTTTCCAGAGCCTCCTTTTCTACCGTGGGAGGCGGTGCTGAGTCCTGGCGCTGACGCACCGACACGTATCAGTGATCCGCCAGGAGCGGAGCAGGACCTGAGCTGCTTTTAGCAGCCACTTGGGACACCGCCAAGGAGTACTTGCCCCCGCCAGCTCCGCAACTACCTTAAGATGGGGAGGGGAGGCGGAGGCCCGAGGGACCGGCAGCCTGGCAGGTTCATTTACGCTTGTTAGGACGTCCCAGGGGGTTGTCTTTCTCCTAGAATGGAGTGTTTATTTTTTAATTGATGTGCTGTTTCATTTAGCGCTTGTATGGAACTCATGCTGTGGTTGTAATTACTGTAATCTCGGGAACAAGCATTTCAGTTAGCCAGGAGGGTGGCAAAATACGTTCTCTCTCTCTGTCTGTGTCCCTCCCCCTTCTCTCTCTTTCTGTTTCAAGATTTTTGTCAGGTTTCATAGCAGGAACGAGTAGGGCTAGAGAACCAAAGTTGTTGAGGGTGTGGGAACAGAGAAGAACAATTAAGGGTACATTTGAGGACAGTTCAGTTTTTTGGGGGGATGGTGGTGGTAGTTGGTGGTTATCTTTATAAAAACAACTCTTGTCATGGAACAAATATAATTAGCAGCATTTGTATATTGCTTGAGCTAATGGAATCTGTGGCTTCCTCCTGTTTTCTCTAGCTTAGTTCAGCAACCTCATTATGCACCATATTCTAAATAGGCAGAACACCCTCCCAGCCCCAGCTCCCCCCACCCCCCAGCCCCAGCTCCCCCTATCCCCCCACTCCCCACCCCTTCCCTCCCCGCCTCCAGGTTTTGACAAATTCTGTATTTAGGCCAAGAATTCTAGGCATATTCATCAAGCTGTATATCTTTTTCTTTTTTTCCTTTTAATTGAAATCTAGTTAGAACCTCTTTATACTGAAAAACAACACTTCCTTCCCACTTTTGTTTTGGAAAAGCTAAACTCTATAGGAATCAAATTCAAAGGCTTGAGAAATACTGTATTAGCTAATTCAGCAGAAAATGGTTGCTATTCAAAAATGCAAAGACTTGACCTTTAGTTGGTCTCTTTTATGGATTCCTTTCCCCTCTCTTCCTATTCGAAATTCCCTTTTATGGTGTGCTGAATGTAGAAAGTCACCTATCTCTTTTGTTGGTACCTTGTTCACAGAGGGCCCTTCTCCAGGACATCCAGCTGCCGGGCAACAACAGGTAATTGCTGGAGTCCTGAGAGCAGTGTGTAGGCAGTCCCCTTAGTAAGGACCTGCCTGGGCACTATGTTGTCCAGACCACAGATGGGAGGGGCTAGTTTCCAAAAACAACACAGGTGGTGAAAAGTTCTACTGCTTTTCTTCAGCAGGAAAACGTCAAATAGTGAAGTTTAGAATTACACTATATAAATTTACTAGAATTAGGTAAAAACAAACTGACATTTGAAAATTGAGGCTGAAAATAGTTGATTTTGGCTTTTAATCGGCATTTAAACTTTTCTTTTTTCTTTTGAGACAAGATGAAAGCTTTGATGATGTGGAATGTGGAAATTTTTGGTAAGTATATTAAGCTTCCAGGAGAAAATAAGCAGACAAAAGTTCAGAGCTTTCAGAAATCATGGTACAAGCTTTTGGGGGAGATCTTACTGATTTGTGAGGTTGAAGCTATTTACATAAAAATCATTAAAATTTACTTTTAATTGAGAGGATATAAGAATAGCATTTAAAATTTACTGTTAAATGGCTACTTGACAATCTTTGAAAACAGAAGAGACTTTATTGGTGTATAAAAAGCTAATTAGTATATAGAAAGCAATGACAGTTAGCTAAAAGACACCAGAATCATTTATCAACATTGCTGGCTAAATAACGATCTTTTTTTCTCTTGTATGTAAAGCAGCTGTTTTTTTAAGGGAGGGGAGATAGTTTTAGTAGTGACATAAATAATGTAGGAAACTTTCTAGAGGGATTTCTGAACAGATGTCTTGTTACTGAATAGCCTACAAGCATAATAATATATACAGTTGAGGCAGGAATCTAACTCATAGGAGGGAATATTTCATAAAACATTGGATACCAAATTAGATAGGAGATTATCAATATAGTATATGTCTCGACTGTAAGAAACTTTGGGGGAAATTATGTTCCAGTGGATTATAGTTTAAAAATCCAATATAAAAATCTTGATACCAGTGTGGGCCCATGTACCAACATTGATAAAATGATTCATTCAAGATTAAATGGAGAACACTTTAGTAACTAATGAAAATTCTTAGACATTATATAAAACAACAATTGTTTCTTCTAAAAGCTTATTTTCTTTCAGGTAAACAACCAAGTATTAAATCATTGGAGAACATAAAACTTGATAGGGTAATATTGGGGTTTCTTGGTGTTTTAAAAATCTTTCCAAAAATTATGTTTTGAATCACCCACTACATGGATGGAAGAGAAGGTAGGGGTCAGTTAGTCCTGCTTTAATTTCTATTAGAATTAAAATGGGTGAGATTATTTTTATATTCTTCCATATTAACATTAAACTCTATTAACCACCATCCTCTTCTGTTTTCTCTACCACTAGGGAAAGGATGCTGTCAGAAGGAAGTATCTTTGCTGCATCTACTGTAAGAATGCCCCGTTGTGAATGCATGGAGATGACTGAGCCAAGTGTACACTACAGGCCAGGAGTGAGATTCTCACTTTACATGCAGCCGCCATTTTGAAAAAAATGACAATTGCACTGCCATTATTTCATTTTATAATTCTTCTAAAATGTGTTTTAAAAATCAATAATTATTATTTTTTCCTCATTCATGTTGGAATATTGGCCAGATACCGAAACTCTTGATGCCATAGGGTGCATTGTGCTTTAGTTTGGGAACTTTCAGGGCAATGGGCCACTAAGTAAAACTGGCTTAGTTAAGGACACTTAATTAATACCATATGTCAATAAATCTGGAAGCAGGAAGTTCCACCATTATGACTCAGTGTTAGGCCCACACATGGGCTTCTAGGCCCTTGGCTTCCCCTTTGGTTACATGGGGCCTCCCATTATCACATGTCATAGGACCGCAGCAGAGACAAGAAGGGTGGCAGAACCTGGCCCTGTGCAGCTGTACTATTAGAAAAGAAAACCATTCCTTGAAGATCTTCCCCTCAGGTTACAGTATTGGAACCCATCACACCACTCTTAGCTGCAAGGGAGGCTGGGAGAGTGAGGATCTGGTGGGTGGCTGGTGACAGGTGGGCTCTAGTGGCAGGGAAGTCAAGGAAGTGAGAATGGCTACTGAGCAGATAAACCACAGTCAGCCGCACATTACTGGTTAAAATTAACTTTCAAGCAATATCATTTAACAACATGCCTCGTCTTCCAGAGTATTTTGTTCAGGCTATTAAGTATGATCTAGATCCAAGAAAACCTTGATATCTACATTTTTTTTTCCTTTTGAAATTCACACAATACAATTCTCTGTACGATTGGTGTGAAATAAATGTTAAACAGTTTACTACTTGTTTTATTTATAATGTGTATACTCTGGGTAATATAACTGCTTAGTTCCTTTTTGTTAAGCCCCTCCCTTCCCTTTTGAAGACTTCATTAAAAACAATGACACAATTCTGGAATTTTAGATTTTTTTTCTTTTAAGTCTTATACCATGTAATTAAAAAAAATAGATAGTAAAGTATACTGTAGGAGAAAGTACTGAATCCCATCTCTGAAGGGCTCATGTAAGTCAAAGAATATATTAAAAAATGTCAGTGTATAAGAGTTTACTTCTGGTAACGATGATCCATTTAAAATGATGGTCTTCTACATTAGTAATACAATAATAACTATAAGGGCACTAAGGGCATGGAGGTGATGGGATGACAGTAGCATTTCTTTCTGTTTTGTTTATCTTTGACCAGGTTCAGGTAATCAGATGTAATTTTTATTCGAGAGGTGATAGCACTTGATTTTTTGGTGTGAGTCTCATATGCTGTCTCAGAAGCAAATGTATAGGATTAACCGTATAGTTTATAATAAATATAATTCATAGTATAATAATTTATAAAGACAGCATAAGAAAAAAAGGATGCATTAGTAGGTGGAATTTATTGAAATCATATCACTTTAATATGAACTCCTGGTATGCTTTCTCAAAACACAATCCAGTAGGGTCTGGTTTGAAAAATCCTACTTTAGGGCATCTGGGTGGCTCAGTTGGTTAAGTGTCTGCCTTCAGCTCAGGTCATGATCCCAGGGTCCTGGGATTGAGTCCTGCATTGGGCTCCTTGCTCAGTGGGGAGCCTGCTTCTCCCTCTCCCTTTGCCTGCTGCTCCCCCTGCTTGTGCTCTCTCTCTCTGACAAATAAAATCTTTAAAAAAAGTAGAACTCTGATAGCTCTAGCCTTATCTGTCCTTGGCATAATGTCCAGGTCTGCCCTAGGCTAATACCACCCCTGTGGTATTACATAGTGATATGCCAAACTATTTGAACCTTTGTTTTTACTGGTTATAGGTAAAGTATAAGTTAGTTAAAGAGATTGTGTGCAGTGGTGGAGAGAAGACATGGTTTGGAACAGGCAGTCCTGGGGGGAATTCCAGCTCAGTTATTTGCTACCCATGGAGACAGGTAACCTATAGCCTCTCTGAGCTTTACTTCTTCATGCTTAAAGTATGTAATGACAAATATGAGTCCCTCCATTGGTTGTGAGAGTTAGATGAGGTAAAAGCTACAGGCACCAAGCAGAATGTCTAGACTTTAATACATGAATTGAGCTTTATAAGAGTTTACTCTTAATGCACAGAGTGATAGGAAAGGTATCTTTGACCACAGAAATTGCCACAGGATGAAGTTATCCTGAACTTACACTTAAAACATTTTTTTTTTTTAGTGGTAGGAAGATCTCTTCTACCTCTCATTCATAAATTCAATAAATATTTAGTACCGATTGTTCTGGTTACTATTAATGTGTAACAGTGATCCCAAATCTTGGTGGATTAAAACAACCTTTTTTTGTGCTCACAATTTTAAGGGTCAGGAATTTAGGAGGGGCTTGCCGATCTTGCTTGGCATTTCTCTTGTAGTTGCAATCAGATATCTGTAGGATTGCAGTCATCTGCAGATTTGGCAGGGTTAAATGACAAGCTGGCTGACTCATGCAGCTACCAGTTGATGTAAAAGCCAGCTCAGATTTAAGGGCAGGGGTATGGACTTTCCTCAAAGTGGAATGAATTTGGGGGACCATATTTTAAAATGGCCACACCAACTAATGGTCCTATGTTAAATGTTAAGGCTATAAAGACAGATGAAACATTGTATTAGAGTTCTCTAGAGAAACCAAACCAATGGGGTATATACGATTTATTATAAGGAATTGGTTCATGTGATTATGGAGGCTGGGAAGCCCCCAATCCACCATCTACAAGCTGGAGATTCAGGAAGGCCAGTCGTGTAGTTCAGTCCAACTCTGAATGCCTGAGAACCAAGGGAGCCGATGGTATAATTTCCAATCTCAGGGGAGGAGAAGACTGATGTCTCAGGTCAAACACACAGAAAAGGGGTGAATTCTCCCTTCCTTTGACTTTTGGTGTATTCAAGCCGTCAATGGATGGATGATGACCACTCACACTGGGGACGGCAATATACTTTAGAGTCCACTGATTTGAATGTTAATCTCATCCAGAAAAACCCTCACAGACACACCCAGAAATAATGTTTAGCCAAATATCTGGATACCCTGTAATCTAGTCAAGTTGACACATAACATTAACCATCACAGATACTATTTCTTTTGTAGGGAACTCACATGGGACAGCAACAGATACACAACTACAAGCCATCTGATAGAAGTATTTACAAAATACACAGAAATAATATTAGGGAAAAACAAAATGTGCTGAAAAAAGCTGGGAGAGGCCCTCACAGAGATTTTGAAGAATGATCACTGAGTTTGCTAATTTGAGGAGAGGCCTAATTTTCTAAGCATGTGACAAAGCATTTATAAATCTGGAAGATGAATTGCCTTTGCATTTGTTACATTTGTTCATGTAACAGCAAGAACATTCCTTGAACAGAAACATTTTTATTTGCATTTAATCAGTTGATATAATTTGCATCTTTGGCAGGTTACATTTGGATAGACAGAGTTCAGCATCTGTTACTGTATTTTCATCTTTCAATAAGAGGATGCTAGCTGAAAGTGGCCCAGAGGACACATTTTCTCACATTACCTGGGATCAGGGGGTGGGATGGCTGCAAAGTTGGTTAATTCTGTGAATCTATGACACTATTGAGACCAGGTCCTTTCTATTTATTTCTTTATTAGCCTCAGTGTGTTGGTTAGTTTCCCTCATGGTTCCAAAGTGGTTTCAGATTGCTGGTCACTGCTCATGTCTTCACATACCAATATCCAGAGGCAGAAAGAGGGAAAATTTTTCTGTGTTTCCAGCCTTTCCTGGAACAGAATTGGGTGACCGGCCACAACACTCAGATCTGGCTCACTGAGGCGGGATCACTGAAAATCAGGGCTTTGCCAATGAGGAAGAAGGGTAGGGGGACGGCCTTGTGTAGGTAACCACAGGTGTCTGCTGGAACCCCAAGGCCTGTTAGACCACATGGTAAGAGGCCAGTATTTCTTTGGGTCTAACTCCTGCTGTCCAAGGTCAGACACGGTGCAGCCTAGCAGTCTTTGAAGAAGATTCTTGTGCTCTTTGTGTGTTAATTACCAGCAAAGCTTAAGTCTGTTCTCCTTACCCCACAACTGCATGCAGGTGGGATCTGTTAATAGGGTTTCAGTTATTTATTTCACTAGAGCAATGTGTTTTGCTTAAAAGGATAGTATATTCCTGCTTTCAGAAATCCAGTTGCCTTTAGGGCCTCTTGGCCAGGCCAGGTTGGAGAATGACTCTGTCTGGCAGAACGAGTTGGGTGGTTTGTAGTGTTTGCTCTTGTCCCTGTCTCACCACAAACTCCCTGAAGGGCAATTACTTGAAGGAACACCTTACTGAACAGCTGGGAAGCATGACTATTAAAGACTGCCAGAGATGAAAATTTATTTCTCACCTGTGTGGTTTCCAGAACCACGTGGGGCTGAGTAACGAAAAGCTTGCAAGAAGCTGCAGAGAATATGGAATCCAGGGGAACCATATGGGTGTTTCAGTCTGTAGTTATGTCCACCCGCCTGCAGCCAGTGCCCCCAAATAATCCAGTGTGTAGAGAATTTGCCCCATGCAAGTTTATTTCTTTCTCTTTCCTCTACCATTTCATGTCTTAATTCAATTTCATTTTCCGTACATTATTCCTATCTTTACATCATTCATGTTTCTTAGGAATATCTTGGTGGCATAATGGCTGAGCAGTTTCTGTATTGATCTTGGCAATTACCTTTCTTCTGTAGCTGCTACCTTAAGAGGCTCTTTGCTTACTAACTCTTGCCTACAAATCTTTTAGTAGAATGTGATTACTAGACTTGTTAGGACAGGGTTTTCTACCAGGAGATTCCCCTGTCTCACCCAAGGTAAACCAGATTCACCTTTTGGTGGTTTTTCATGTTACATATCTGCTCCCACCCCCATTTGTAAGTCTGTGCTTCAGGAAGCCACTGTCACTCTTGGGGGAGAATCTTTTCTTCAGATGTATTTGCTTTATCATGTTCTGCCACTTTGGGGGGCTAAAAAGGAAGGATTCTTGTTTTACTTGTTGGTCTATTACCCTGTTGGTTATTAAATCATTATGGTTTCCAGTGGGATCCATGTGGTCTCTGGATTCCTATTTCAAAAAATATGTCTATCTTCACATTTTGTGATGTCTTTGGTCTTGTCCTCCAGTCTTAAAATAAATAGAACAAAAAGATTCACTTTATGTTTTATCTGTCAAAAATCTGAAAGGTTTCATTTTCTATTAGGATTCTATTGGAGTTTGGTTGCCTTGTGGTAGTAAAATACCAAGGTTTCTGCTGGAAGGTAATCCATTGAAATTATACTCCCTGATTTTTTTTTTTTTGATTAGAGTAAAAAATGTAGGTAAAACTAAACAGAGTGAATCCTAACCTATAATTCATAATTGCAGAGTGATGAATGTGAGCCTTGTTCCTAAATTCCCCAAGTGAGCAATAAAAACTGTACTTAGGAAATGAAGTTTGGATTCTATGCTAATAGTTACAATAGGGAATAGTTACTTCACTTAAGAATAGGAGTGACCTGAATAAAGATGGAAATAGTTTGATCTGTGTTGCATTGGTAATGTATTGGAGGATAGTAAGGGAAGACTGGATGGACAAGGTTGGACTGGAATAATAATGTTAGCTGCCATTTGTAGCCTGCCTTTCATGTGCGAGGCTTTGGGCTTGACCTTTTTTTTTATCATTTAGGATGTTTTGGCAACCAATAACAGTTAACCCTACTCAAACAGTTTCATTCAAGTTGGAAATTTATTTTCTCACATAAGAAGTATAGAAGAAGGGTAGATTCCCAGGCTGGTTGATACAGATTTTCAAAAGTATCATCAAAGAGTCAGGTTCTTTCTATTTTTCTGATTCCCTTACTGTTAACAGTGGTGACCTCAGGGTCCGAAGATGGCTGCGGCATTCTCGACTTCACATCCAAAGACAATATCCCATGAGGTACAACAAACAAGCAATCAACAATGGGGCTCTTTCATTCCTTTTCCCTTTGTTAGGAAAAACATCTTTCCCAAAAGTCTTCTGGAATACTTCAGGGCTGTATTAGGCTGGATCTCCATTCCTAAACCAATCATAGGTAAGAGGAATGGGATTACCACAACAGGCTTAAAGAAGTCAAATTACCCCATCTCCTGAGCTGGGAATTACTTCTAAGGTACCTGGCCATGTGGAGGAGGGTGAATACCTGAAGAAAATTAGGGTTTCTAAAGAAGAAAGAAGGGAAGTAGAGATGGATGTTGGCTAGCAACCAACAATCTGCTACACGACTGTGTCCATATCTATTTTTATCTCTGTATCTCTATATTCATAATGTCTAAGCCTCATGGAAAATCTGCAAGATAGGTATTAAAAGTGACATTTTACAGATGGGGCTCATTCCAGTACCACATATCATATCACAGTGTTTTTAAACAGTGGAATCAGCCTTGTTGGTTATAAAGATGTATTTTACCTTCCATCAGTTGCCTAGTATCTTTTCAATTATTTTGTAATCCAGGGAGTAATATAATTTATCTCTCCATGTGACTCCCATTGTGATACTTTGGTTTGTTTTCCTTTATAAAAACAAAAATAAAATCTTAACTTTATAATTATAAAAAATTACATTATGAAACAATAGAAAATGCAACAAATATATGAGCCATATTTAATGTGTTAACATTTTGACATATTTGTCTGAGATCTCTTTTCTTTTAAATGAATAAAACTTTACAAATACGACTAAAATCTTACCCTCCATCCTTCTCTACCCTAAAAGTAAACAGTATACTAAAGATGCTGTGAATTGAACCTTTGAATGTTTTTGGACTTTTTATACATATGTATATATACATTTACATATACATAAACTATATAGTATTGTTTTGTATGGATTTTAAATATTTTGCAGGTGGTATTATCTCTATCCTTTTATAAATAGCTTAATAAATTTAACATCATATTGCTTAATATTGACCTGGTTAAAATTTGAAAACTGATCATAGTATTCCTTTGTATGAATAAGCCACATTTGGTTATTTGCTCCACTACTGGCCAGCAGTTTGGGGGTTCCCACATTCTCAGGAGTACATTTATTGTTGCAGTGAATTTTTTTGCAGATGTGCCCTTGTGCACATGTTCTGGAGCTTTTCTAAAAAAGATATCTATATTGCTAAAGTAGAAATTGAATGGCTGATGTATAGACTTTATTTTTAATTAACATATAATGTATTAATTGTTTCAGGGGTACAGGTCTGTGATTCATCAGTCTTACACAACACCCAGCGCTCACCACAACACATACCCTCCCCAATGTCCATCACCCAGCCACCCCATCCCCCTCCCTCCTCCCCTCCAGCAACCCTCAGTTTGTTTCCTAAGATTAAGAGTCTCTTATGGTTTGTCTCCCTCTCTGCTTTTGTCTTGTTTCATTTCTTCCTCTCCTACCCTATGATCCTCTGCCTTATTTCTTAAATTCCGCATATTTGTGGGCTCATATGATAATTGTCTTTCTCTGATTGACTTATTTCACTGAGCATAATACCCTCTAGTTCCATCCATGTCGTTGCAAATGGCACGATTTCATTTTTTTTGACGGCTGTGTTATATTATTTACATCTTCTTTATCTTTGTATAGACTTTGTTTAATTTCAAATTGACTATGCAGGAGTTTCTGATTTCCCAGTCTCACCAACACTGGGGAGATCAGACTATCAGTCTAATGAGTTTACAAAGGAAACTCATTGTTTAAATCTGTGTTTCTGTTTGCTAATGGTTATATGTTTTTTGGCCATTTGGGTTACCTTTCCACAAATTACCTCTTCTTGTTCTTTGTCCATTTTTTCCTCCTGCATTATTTTGCTTTTTTTTTCTTTTTGATTTGGTGAAGTCCTAAAAATACCTTGGATATTCGTCTTTTATGCTTTGAAGATGTTTTCTCTGAGCCTGTGGCTTATATTTTTGTTTTGTTTATTATATCTTTGGTAATATAGAGTCTTAAAATTTTTAATCTACTCACATTTATCAATCTTCTCCTGTATGTTTTTTGGTGTTATTTAAGAAATCCTTCCCTAACATGTAAAGTTATTTATACTATATTTTTTTCTAAAAGTTTTGAGGCTTTTCTTGTCATATTTAGTTTTAACCCATATGGAGTTTGTTTTTGTGATTCATGTGAAATGGGTGTCTAATTTTATTTCTTCCCATATGCACTGGCAGTTAAGATGATACAGTTACTGAATGGTCCATTGTTTCTCTTCATTTGTGAGGTAACCTCTAGTTACACTATCTTATATGTATCTAAGTTTATTACTAGGTTCTATCCAGCTACACTGATCTGTATTTTATCTCTGCACTAATACATATTTTAATCACCGTGGTTTTATGAGCTTTAGATTCTAGTAGTTGAGGACACATTGATTTTCCTTTTCAAAATTATCCCAGTTATTCAAATCCATTTTCCTCCAAGAATTTCAGGACCACTTTGTTAAAACATCTGTGAAAACTCTGTTGTGTCTATGGTTTGTTTCCCCATTATTCCTAATTTTTAGCATTTGAATAGTTTTCTTAAATAATCTTGCCAGAAGTTTGTCCATTTTTTTTTTAGTCTTTTCAAGGGATTTCTATTTGGTTTTGTTGAATTTGTTTTCTAATTGTTATTATAATTATTTTTTGAACCAAAAATTGTTCAGAAGTGTTGTTTAATTCTAATTTTTATCATGTTTTGGCTAGAGAATGATGTAGCTTTTTTTTTTTTTGAGACTTGTTTTGTGGCTCTGTCCATTGTCAATTTTTGTAAATGTTCTCTGTGTGGTTGAAAAGAGTATGATTTTCCCTGTTGTCTGTAGGGGTCTATAAGTGATGATTTAATCAATTACTGAAAAATGTAAGTTAAAATCTCCTATTAAAATAGTGAATTTCTAGATTCTCCCCCGTAAATCCATTTTGTTAGTTTGTTTTTAGCCCATGTTGCTAGGTGCATGAAGAGTCAAAACTGTTAGTTTCCTGGTGAATTGTTCCTTTCATTATTGGGTAATAACCCTCTTTTCCTTAAAGTCAGTTTTGCTGATGGTTATATGTTTAGATGGGGCTTTGCTATTGTTATTGTTAGTATTTTTCAGATATACTCCTGCATTCTTTTACTTTCAATTTTCCTGTGTCATTATGTTTAAAAGGAGTCTCCTATTAACAACATCTAACTAGATTTTCAAAATACAGTCTACAAATCTCTGTATTTTATTTGGGAGGTCTAATTCCTTTACATTTATTAAATGATACAACATCATTTTAGTTACCATTAAGAAACAAAAAAATAGAGGTGCCTGGGTGGGTCAGTTAAGCATCTGCCTTCGACTCAGATCATGATCCAGGGTCCTGGGATCGAACCCTGTGCAAAGGGTTTCCTGCTCAGCGGACAATCTGCTTCTCCCTCTCCCTCTGCCCCTCTCCCCGGCTCGTGCTCTCTCTCTCTCTCTCAAATAAATAAGTAAAAATCTTAAAAAAAAAAAAAGAAACAAAATTATAGCAATTAAACAGCAACACAATGCTTATTTGGACCTTATTAAAAGAGCTCTTATAATTATAGATATTTAAAAATAATATGTTGATCTTATGCATAAATATAGGTGAAATAAATTAATAAAGTATTTCTAAAAATTACCACATTCAGAGTCTAACTCTTCTCAATTAATTTTTGAGGTAGGGTCATCAATGTTTGTGTTTTCCAGGCCTGGTCACCCTCTGTGCTATCAAAAGCAGCATTTGTCAAAAGAACTAAAAGCTAATAGCAGTGGCTATCACACTGGCTTTGCAATTATGTAGAATAAACCTCTTTTTGAGTCTAGCTTTGGGAATGTTGTTAAACCTGTTTGATTCATCACCTTCTCCCTCCCCACAACTATTCTTAAGAGTTAAAATACTACTCTACTATTTTTTTCAGGTTTTTCTTCTGAGGTATTGCCACCCATTATGTAAGTTTTGATGCTGGCACTTTGATGTTCACGTATGCATAATTATTGACATCCATGTTACAATTGCTGCATGGCCAACAGTAATTTTTAAAACACCATCAATTGAAATATACATTCTGATTTCAGAGATGTTAAAGGTGAGCACAAGTACACCTTAGAATTGATGAAACATTTTATAATTTACTTATACATAATGATATGAAAGTTATTTTACGCTTTATTCTGCTTTCTCTTTGGCATATCTTTTTTTCTGGAATATGTTCCTCTCCTTTACTGCCTTCTATTGGGTCAAGTTTTCTTTAGTTTCCATTACTAGACTGGAAGTTACACATTTATTTTTATTCTTTTTTGTAAACTTTAAGTTTTTGACATCAATATTTGATTTAATAAAGTTAATATCTCTATTCACTTCTTTTTTAAAAATTGAAGCGTAGTTTACACACAGTGTTACATTAGTTTCAGGAGTACAACATAGTGATTTGACAATTCTATATATTAAGCTATGCTCACAATGATAAGTATAGTCATCATCTGTCACTATACAATGTTATCACGATATTATTGACTATATCTCTTTTCCTGTACTTTTTATCCCCACGACTTATTTATTTTATAACTGGAGGTTTGTACCTCTTAATCTCCTTTTCCATTTCATCTATCTCCAATTTCTTCCCCTCTGGCAACCATCAGTTTCTCCTCTGTATTTATGATTCTGCTTCTGTTTTTATTTGTTTTTTAGATTTATTTTTTTATTATTATGTTCAATTCACCAGCATATGGTACATCATTAGTTTTTCAATTTCAAATTTGAAATACTCTTTTCCTGTTGGCTGCGCCAACTTGCATTCTCACCAACAGTGCACAAGGGTTACTTTTTCTCCATATCCCCCCAATACTTGTTTCTTGTCTTTTTGATACTAGCCGTTCTGACAGGTTTAAGGTGGTGCCTCATTGTGGTTTTGATTTGTATTTCCTTGATGAGTAGTGATGTTGAGCATCTTTTCATGCATCTGTTGGCCATCTGTATGTCTTCTTTGGGAAAATATCTGTTCAAGTTCTCTGTCCATTTTTAAATTGGACCATTCATTTTTTTGGTGTTGACTTTGGAGTTCTTTATATATTTTAGATATTAACCTCTTATTGGATATATCATTTACAAATATCTTCTCCCACTCAGTGGGTTGCCTTTTCATTTTGTTGATGGTTTCCTTTGCTGTGCAGAAGCTTTTTATTTTGATGTATTCCCAATAGTTTATTTTTGCTTTTGTTTCCCTTGCCTGAAGAGACCTATTTAGAAAAATATTGCTAAGGCTGATGTCAAAGAGATTAGTGCCTAGGTTTTCTTTTAAGAGTTTTATGGTTTCAGGTCTCAAATTTAGGTATTTAATCCATTTTTAATTTATTTTTGTGTATGGTGTAAGAAAGTGGTTCAATTTCATTCTTTTGCCTATAGCTGTCCAGTTTTGCCAACACCATTTATCAAAGAGGCTCTCTTTTCTCCATTGTGTATTCTTGCCTCCTTTGTCATAGATTAATTGACCATATAAGTGTGGGTTTATTTCTGGGCTATTGTGTTCTATTGATCTATGTATCCGTTTTTGTGCCAGTACCATCCTGTTTTGATTATTGTAGCTTTGTAGTTTACCTTGAAATCTGCGACTGTGATGCCCCCAGCTTTGTTGTTTCTCAAAATTGCTTTGCCTATTCAGGGTCTTTTATGGTTTCACATAAATTTTTGGATATTTGTTTTAGTTCTGTAAAAAATAATATTGGAGAGCGCCTGGGTGGCTCAGTTGGTTAAGCGACTGCCTTCGGCTCAGGTCATGATCCTGGAGTCCCAGGATCGAGTCCCACATCGGGCTCCCTGCTCGGCAGGGAGTCTGCGTCTCCCTCTGCCCCTCCCCCCTCTCGTGCTCTATCTCATTCTCTCTCTCAAATAAATAAAATCTTAAAAAAATAATATTGGAATTTTGATAAGAATCACATTGAATCTGTAGATTGCTTTGGGTCATATGGACATTTTAACAATATTAATTCTTCCAACCCATAAGCATAGTATCTTTCCATTTGCCTGGGTCATCTTCAGTTTCTTTCATCAGTCCTTTATATTTTCAGAGAACAGGTCTTTCACCTCCTTGGTTAAATCTATTCCTAGGTATTTTATTCTTTTTGGTGCAATTGTAAATGGAATTGTTTTCTTAATTTCTCTTTCTGCTACTTCATTGTTGGTGTAGAAACATGACAGATTTTTGTATACTGATTTTGTACCCTGCAACTTTACTGAATTTATTTATTAGTTCTAATAGTTTTTTGATGGAGTCTTTAGAATTTTCTGTATACAGTATTATGTCATCTGGAAATAGTGACAATTTTACTTCTTCCTTACTAATTTGGATGCCTTTTATTTCTTTTTCTTGTCTGATTGGTATTGCCATGATTTCCAGTATTATGTTGAATAAACGTGGTGAGAGTGAACATCCTTATCTTGTTCCTGATCTTAGAGGGAAAGCTCTCAGTTTTTCCCCATTAAGTATAATGTTGACTCTGGGTTTGTCACATATGGCCTTCATTATGTTGAGGTGTGTTTTCTCTAACCAATTTTGTTGTGAGTTTTTATCATGAATGAATGTTGAATTTTGTCAAATGGTTTTTCTATATGTATTGAAATGGTGTTTATCCATTCTGTTAATATGATGTCTAGTCACCTCTTTATAATTTACTACATTTATTGCTTTGACTCTACTCCCTTTTCATCTCATATATTGTTTTCTAGTATTATGGTTCCAATTTGTTTTTATTTTTTTATTTTATTTTATTTTTTTAAGATCTTATTTATTTATTTGACAGAGACAGAGACAGCAACAGCAGGAACACAAGCAGGGGGAGTGGGAGAGGGAGAAGCAGGCTTCCCGCTGAGCAGGGAGCCCGATGTAGGACTCAATCCCAGGACTCTGGGATCATGACCTGAGCCGAAGTCAGCTGCTTAGTGACTGAGCCACCCAGGCACCCGGTTCCAATTTGTTTTTAATCATCCAAATTGGTCATCATCTTTAGTATTGTCATGATTCTTTATGATCAATACTTATTCAGATTTACCCACACCTCTTAGCTTTACTCCTTATATCTGCTTCTTCAAAATGCGTTGCTGCTTTTTTTCTGTGTTCAGTTTCTTCCTGAGATATATTTTTTTGTGTTTCAAGGTTAGTAAACTGCATCCAAGAAAGGGTAAATTTCTGAGACTTATCCTCTTGAAAATACAGCATTCAGCCTAGTCATCGTGGTGCCCAAAGTGTCAGCTGGCATATAGTTTTTTCTTTGTAGTTTTGGAGTTCTGTCTGCAAATACCACACAAAATGTTATGGTATCATTTTTCCTAAATAATTTCAATACAGTCTGAATTCAGTTAGTAATTACTCTTTTGTGAAACATTCAGAATCTAGTGAATTGTAATTTGGAAACTGACACAAGTAGAGATTAAATTTTTGCCACTTCCTGTTCATTCCAGTCCAAATTTTTTAGCCTTCTAAAATTTTGGATGTTTCCGCAGTGTATCACATAAAGTTAGTTTGCTGTCAGTAGGGACTATTTCATTATTCTTTATCTGTCCATACCACCCCTTTGGGGTTCTGTGGGAAAGGAGTACTGCCAGACAAAATATTAAAGTTATCTCTTTGACATGCACATATAACTTACAAAAAATAGGGCAAAGAATGCTTCATTTTATTGATCAATTAGAATAGAACACACAGAAACTAAGAGTAAAAACTCTAGTTTTATCATAA
This sequence comes from Callorhinus ursinus, assembly GCF_003265705.2. Classification (NCBI taxonomy): domain Eukaryota; kingdom Metazoa; phylum Chordata; class Mammalia; order Carnivora; family Otariidae; genus Callorhinus; species Callorhinus ursinus. The sequence goes on along the minus strand of NW_027397124.1, from coordinate 1,674,152 downwards.
CAGTTGTAAATTTGTTTCAGAAACTACTGAATATTAGTGATTATAATTACGTAGTATTATTTCTTATTCATTCTTTGTGTCTGTGCTAAATGATATGTTTATATTTATATATCTTGAAGGAAAAATTTAAACTACTATGACAAAACAAAATTTTACAAATAGAGTTTTTCACTTGTCAACTTGCAGTTTTTAAAATTCTGTGTTCCCTTTTCTAGTCTCTTTTTCTTGTATAAATTCAGTACAGTTTTACTGTAGAACACATATACACGTGTGTGTACACATGCACACACACACATTATTCACTAGATCTGTAAAGAAGACCATTCTCCTACAAGGATAGAATAGAGTGCACTGCTCATATACACATTGACTCATGTCATCATTCTACATTTGGAGAGACTGCCCAATCTCTGAGAAAATGTTAGCCTCTTTGATTTTTTGGTTTGATCACAGAATCACTGGTACTAACTGCATATGGACACATCTATGAATTATAAGATGGAGCATACAGTGATTTCCATAAAGCTTCTTGATTCAGAGGTGTGTGTGGGCTTCCTATTTGAATTGTAACTTTTAGAGTACCACATGTCCTTCGTCAAGTGCTAGAGTTCTTATTTGGTGAAATAATATTGCAACCTATACAGGTGTAAAATATTTTGCTGCTAATATTTAAATTTTCCTTCTGATTCAGTGAATGATGCCATACACTAGGTAAAATAATTGGTTAAAAATCAGAAAACTATTAAAACATTTCACAAATTAATTAGAAGATGACTATTACTGATTGGCAGCAACTGAAAGCAAAACAATTGGTCTGACACAAATATTCTGGAAAGTAAAGTCAAGAATCTGTAATTTGCCAAAATGTTTCCCACATGTCAGTGAAATATTAACATATACATAAAGCTTTCCTTATTTGATAAATTCATTTTCTGTTAAATATTTGGATATTATAGTGAGAATTCTGTAAATATTTAACTTTGAGTTCACTCAGTTTTCCTAAAAGTGAATGAGATTATTCTGTAGCCACATTTTTTAGTCCATTAAATGCAGTTTAATGTTTATATCAAGTCCACCACTAAAAGTTTCAATTAATACTGACATGTTCGTTTCTGAGAGTGTGTTTATTCTAAGGAGGTCCAATTTTTCATTCAGCAAAGATGATTTATCTGCTTCATTTTGGTAGACACTGCTTGCATATTTAGAAGACAATTTCATCTAATAATGTGTTAAAAGAGTGTAGACTTACACGCATAGGCGATATTGATTTTGGTGTTCTCTGAACTCCTTTATTATCTTATATACTGTATTATTGACATATAGTTATTTGTGTGTGATAACTTGCAGCTCTAATTCCCTTCACTTCCATTTACCTCCTCCTGGGTTTATTTGCATGCAGTATTGCTGCTAATTAGCTTCAGGGAGGGAGGAGGGAGATTTTTGTACATCTTTTGGTTGTGGCCCCATGAAAAGCCAGTCCCCATACCTGGGAGGAACTTCATCTTTCACTCATTACCTTCAGTAAACAGAGCCTGTCCTTCCAGGGACCAACTGCTGCGTTCACAGCTTCTAGTGAGGAATTGAGCAATTTGCCAAGTTAATTTTCTCGCCTTCAAGGTAGTTCTCGGTGGGTAATGCCTACGTATATGCACTCTTAACTGGATGTCTTCTTACAAGTATGCTATCCAAGATGGAAAAGTTGGGGGATGTTAAAAGAGCATCTTTCTTATCACTTGTGACCAATTTTTATAGATTATTGAAAATTGTATTCTTGTGGTTACATTGTAGATATGTTTTTTAAGAGCTTTGGCCAATTTTGAATTTATTGAAAGCAAGACATATTGATTTGTTTACACTGAGGGTTTTTATCTGGTCACCTGATGATAATGAAGAAGACAATAGGTTCTGACAATGTTCTTTCATAGGTGTTTCACAGAGCTGGGGGGTAGCCTTACATGCTGCCATGTTCTCACTGACGACTTTTGAGTTCCTGTCTGTCTAGACAGAGTACCCATAGTTGTAACATCTAGGCATTCCTATTTAATTATTTCCCCCCCTCCCCAGGAAAAGCCACGCTGAATATTTCCAGAAGTCAGAATTGACTAGGTGAGGTTCTGTGTCTACATGAGATTCCTGGAAAGGTTAACACACTGTCCTTCTTGAAATCTCTTTAAGGCAGACAGAGGAATTTTTACTCAGACTTCTTTCCACACACAACATCAATAAATATGGAAATTAAGGCTTCAAATCTCACTTCTGATGAAACAATATGCTGTCTAAATTCAGTTAATTGCAAGGTACTTAGTGTTGAAAAACAAAGATATGCTAATCTTATTAAAATATGCCTAGTTAAATTTAGCTATAAATTCCATTCAGGGACTCCTGCTTTATACATTGTTCCAAGTCAGAATGTCTGGAAATAAAACCACCCACTGTGCAGGATACAGAGTTAGTAATTTGGAAAGGTGAAAAGTTTAATTATGAGTCTATCTTCTGGGGAAAAAGTGAAACAAGGCTGAATTCTTAATTTTTTTGTTTGTTTAGATTAAACCTTATGAAGGGCTCTTTCACATTGTTTACATTCATATTACTCTGACAGTAAGAAAAGCTTTTAACATTTTTTTTCTGTTTCATTTGAATTCAAGTTGTTTTTAATATATACAAATGAGGGAAAGAGTCTTAACTGAAGTAGAGTTCAACATTGTTTAGACAGATTTGATCAATTTTTAATTTTCCAGACAATTAAAGAGTATAGTAGCTAAAGACCTGACTAGGGATTTAGAGACCAGGCTTTCAATCCTGACATTTTTGCTCATCTTGTTATGTTACATTATAGGCATTTTGGAGCCTTTCAATACTTCAGTTTCTTTATATGTAGTCTGGAGTAAAATAATGATGTATTTTAAAATTTTTTAAAAACATCAGCTTTTATTTTTATTTATTCTTATAAAATAAAACATATGTTCTTTATAGAGTATAAATTTATATAACATTTATAAAATTTGGATTTTGTGTATATATATATTTACACACACACACACACACACACACACACACACACACACACACACACTCTGCTATCCATATTCCAACCACTCAGATGTACCTCTGTTCAGTTTTGGTTAGATTTCTAGCCACTTAGCCATTCATCTGTGCACACCTGCATGTATGCGTGCATCTAACCATCCATTGGCAAATAGCAAATCACGCAGTAGTTATTTTTTATAAACTTCTATATTCAATTGCTTTATGATGACTATCTTTTTTTATATTATTAGATATTCTATTAAAGCATGATACTAATTTTATTTTTTAAAAAACCACCCATAAGTTATTGAACTAGAACCGTATTTTTGGGCATTTGGTTTGTTCCATTTTTGTTAATCATTGTAACAATGCTATAGAGAAAATCTCCATGCAATGTATCCTTAGGCAAATCTATATGATTATTTACTTAGTCCGATTTAAATTGATTGTGATAATGTATTTTCACATCATGATAATGTATTTTAAAGAAGTGTGTATATGGGGTGCCTGGGTGGCTCAGTCGGTTGGGCATCTGCCTTTGGCTCTGGTCATGATCCCAGGGTCCTGGGATCGAGCCCTGCACTGGGGCTCCCTGCTCAGCGGGGAGCCTGCTTCTCCCTCTCTCTCTGCCTGCCACTCTGCCTACTTGTGTTCTCTCTCTCTGTTAAATAAATAAATAAAATCTTAAAAAAAAGAAGTGTGTATATATCTCATCATGGATAAGTGTTTATGGCATCTTAATAAAGATATTTTAAATAAAATTTTGATTTTTGACAATTTTTGTTATTTTTAAATTGATATTCTACATCTGTTGAAAAAAACAAATTACTCAACTATTTACATTGATTGCTGAAAAATCTGTTCAACTCTGGTGATTATGAATTAGTGGCAAAAGTGAAAGAAGTCAGGATATAATCCTCTATAATGGCCACATATAAAAATGGCTTAAGTTTCTGAATTTTTAAAGAAATTTGTATTATAGAAGAAAGATTTTAGAATTAAATATATTGAATATTATGCCTGCTTCACTACTTACAAGTTTTGTGATCTTGGTCAAATTATTCATTTTCTTTAAATTTCAGTGTCCTCATGAGGCCAATAGGCATATGGTACCTGACTGGAGAGACTGTTTGCGGGTCTGAGTGAGATATCAGTTGTGTAAAGAATGGAGATGACAGTGGAGGAATCTTGGCCTGTGCTTTGCTGTGTGTATTGATGTTTGAGAGCTATTTAGTCTTATCCACTTCCGGACCGAAGTACCAGCCAAGCCCATGTCCAAAATCTCTCAGATCCACACCCCCTTTTCACAGTCCCAGTCCCACTGCCCTGGCCATTTCTCACTTGAACCTAAGATATTGTCACAAGCTCAGCTTGTGACCAACTGAAGGGCATTGCTGCCTTTTGTGATCCCTGGATTCACCAGGCGCATGTGCTTTGTAGGGTCTTTGCCCTGCATATCTCTGCCTGGAATGCTGCCCCTTCCCCAAATGACCCTTCCCTGCGTAACCTGAACTTTGTGTATTGCGCACTTTTTTGTCATTCTGCTCTGAGCTTAAAATTACCCTCTCAGAAAAGCCTTCCCTGGCTACCCAATTTAAAGTTACACCCTATAATTTTTCTCTATTTTCATCTTCATTGATTGTCAGTTTCCTCACATGTAAAATGGAAGGTAATATATTGTCTACCTAATGGGGTTGTTGGGAACATCAAATGAGTCTGATATATGTCAAGTACTTAGAAATTACATGGCACAGAGACAATGCTATCTAAAATTAGGTATTGTTACCATCTCCATTAAACCACAACCATAAACACCATGCCACCACCATCACTCTTGTCACAACCACCGTCACCACCATGGCCAGCCTCTCCCTCCCACAACAATGTCTGGCACATACTAGACCATGATTGTTGGCTGAACCAGTGAACTTAAACTATCGACAATCGCCTCCTAACTGATATTCTTCTGTTTCATTCCCAACCATTCTCCACAGGACACAAATCTGATCATGGCACTCCTTTTAAAATCCAGTGTTTTCGTTCCTCAAGCCCCATCATGGTCTGATATACAGAGGCCTCTAATTTGCCCCTTCATGTACATCTCCTGATGGTAGCACTCTTGCACCCTGGCTTCAGTTGCACAGACCCACTATAGTTTCCAGAATGGATCAATTAGTCTCTCTTGCTTCTGTGCCCTTTACTCACATATGTCTCCTGTCTGGAATTTATTTCGTCATCTCACCAATCTGGCTAACTTAAATTTATTCTCCAAATTTAAACTCCTACATCATTTCTTTTTGGAATTACATCCTGAGCCCCATTTCTCCCACCACACTTTGTTGATCAGTGCCTCCTCTGTACTTGGCCACTGGGATTCCATTCATCATATCTTCTTTTTTAAAAGATTTATTTATTTATTTGAGAGAGAGGGAGACAGAGAGAGCACAAGTTAGCAGGCAGTGGAGTGAGGGTGTTGGGGAGGAGGTAGAGGCAGACAGAATCTAGAGCAGACTCCCCACTCTGCTGAGTGGGGAGCCTGATGCGGGGCTGGATCCCACAACCTTAAGATCAAGACCAAGCCGAAATCAAGAGTCTGAGGCTCAACAGACAGAACCACCCAGACGCCCCTCTGTTCATCTTCTATTACAACATTTACGCTCCATCAAAATGGCAGAGCTTCTTCTGGATGGTAAGGGTGGGAATTATGCCTTGTCTACTGCTGGATTTCCGGCAGGTGGCACATACCTGATGCACAGTAAACACTGGTTGAGTGAATAAATGAATGAATATTCCATTACATTTCTTGTGTGGGTTAGACACCATTCAGTTAATGAAGGAGAGGAATATACTTGGGAGAGAAACAGAAATCTTACAGTAGGTTTCTGGATATCTGGGTAGAACTATATTCAAAAGTGTGTTAATACTAAACATAAGTATTATAATGTAGTATGCAAGCATGTGTATTGAACATATTAGAAACCTGGGGTGTGGGGTGGGGACATAGCTCCTGAGTGTGTATCACGTATAGCTTGTCCAGCACCGTCTCAGTTTCATCTTATTGCAGCTGCTACTGTAATGACCAGTCCTGGGCAAGCTCCAACCAGTTTTGTGCAGGTATAATCACCTCCATATATGACAGCTCCTGTCTCTACTAGTCTTGGAGCTTCCCTGAGTGGGATACCTAACCCTGGGAACTGGCTCAACACTCAGGCATAAGCAACCAGGAGTGTGAGTGTGTGTTGGGGGTGGGGAGGAGTTAATAGCGAGTATTGCTTGAGGGGCCACCCTTGACCAACAGGGGCAAAAGCCAATGAATAAACGTTTCCCCTCTACCTCCCCCAGGCAGGCAGTTATGACCCGCATCTCAATAAGGCGCCTCAGAAGGTCCTGGCAGGATCCAGCACCAGCTGCCTGCAGCAGTGGCCAATTCAGTTACACATCCCTATAGCTGCTATCCCTTTGGCCCTGTTTCATCCTCCCTATTCCTTCCCTTCTATGTCTTGGGGTCACTTCTCAATTAAACTACCTGCACACACGCCTTTGTCTCAAGCTCTGCTCTCGGGGACATCCAGGCTAACAAGCACTGTTACACTTTCAGGCTTAAAACTATAGGGAAGTCTCACGCTCTTACATCCTGGAAAACTACAATCTTCAAGAATGAGATTCTTTACAAATATGGAAAATAATTTTGGTGGTAATGTGTTTATTTCTCCCTTTTTGAAGACCTGGAATTAATGGATTTTTAGTAATGCCTCCAGAAAATAAGAATTATTTTTCTAGCCTCTGAGAATACATTTAAATACTTTATAAGTTTGGTTACTGACAGGAATTCAGTTTTTTGTTTGTTTGTTTGTTTGTTTTTGTTTTTTTTAGGGATTCAGTTGATGTATTTCCTTGGTTTTATTAATTAACCACGTGTTGATACTATTACGCTTGCGGTAAGTGGCATCCTTTTTTGGGCGTTGTTTATTTTAGGAAAGTCTCATGTTGACTATATTGATTGATTATAATCAAAATCCTTTGCTTAAAGAGGGAATATTAAGGAGTTTACTGAAAATTTTCATAATGCTTAAGCATCTAGGTACAGCTATAGTCCCAAGAATTCATCCATTCATTTACATAAATTCTTATATGGCAGGCAGTTACACTGTAACCACATACTCAAGTTACAATAGAAGTTTGGTGGCTTCTGGTTCCAAGCTGCTGCCAGGCTGGAGAGACACCACCTTGTACAAAAGTGCAATGGAATTCTGCAGATACCATGCCAGAGCCGGATACTGCCTTGCCAGAGGGAGTGCAGGATTTTACTGGGAGTAGAGAGTGGGAGGGCAAGAAGGTCATTTGATTCTTTAGGGACAACATTTGTTTAAGTAAATACAGTGTAACTGAGTCTATTATAAGTTCTTAGAATGCAGTAATAATAATAGTCTGCCACATATAAAAAAAGTAAAACTTTATACACTAACATATGTGTGTGTGTGTGTGAACTTGTACACAGCACACACAGATATACTTATATCTATCTTTTCATATATGTGTGAATATGATGTGTCTGTACGGCAATGGTGAAACAGAATACATTTACAGGTAACAGCTTTTAGTGAATATCTGTATAAACCAGGTCATAGTAAAAAATAAAATTGACCAACTGTGATAAATTGATTGCATAAGTAGGGATGCCTGGGTGGCTCAGTCATTGAGCATTTGCCTTCGGCTCAGGTCATGATCCCAGGGTCATGGGATCGAGCCCCGCATCAGGCTCCCTGCTCAGCAGGAAGCCTGCTTCTCCCTCTCCTGCTCCCCCTGCTTATGTTCCCTCTCTCGCTGTGTCTCTCTCTGTCAATAAATAAATAAAATCTTAAAAAAATATATAGGTTGCCACAGGATGTGGAGACTATTCTTAATATTTTATATATATATATTTTTTATTTTAATGTATTTTAAGTCAGAATAAGAAAACAACAGAAAAATAAATTTGAAGGAATGTCAATCTCATGGATGCCCTAAACCATAGTAACTGAATAGTACCATCTAACTGGCAGTAAGAAAAAATGATTTAATTTATATAATCTAGAATTTTTGTTAACATAGCTACTGACTTAAGGACAAAAATGTAAAAAAATTTTTTTTTACTTCTCTACCTTCTCAAAATTTAGAGAATCATCATTTTGAGTTGTCATTATCCCCTGTGATTTACTTGATCAATGGCATTAACTGCAGTACAGTCACTTTTTTTATAGCAAAGTCATTATTATTTTGAAATACTCATGTATAGACAAATGATGCATTATCTTTTATTACCAACTCTCTTAAAATCTTAGTATCTTAGAGCTGGTAGTATAGTCCCAGACACTTACTTAAAGCAGGAAAAAAGAACATGTAAGGGAAAATAAATATAAAGGACACTGAAAAAAAATTATCAGAGATACAAGAGGAGAGACAGAAAGGGACAGCCAAAGGAAGAGATAATTCCTAGGAAAGAGTGGTCAACAAGGGTTAGATGCTGTTGAAAGGTTCAGATGATGTTGAAAAGGACCAATTCAATTTGACAATATGCCATTAGTGATCTTAGAGTAGTTTAAATGCATGTGGTGTGGGACATTGCTCTGGGTTGGACAGATAAGGTGTAGGAGATAAAGGCAGTACATGCAAATCATCCCTTTGAAGAACTTGGCTATAAGGAATAAGAAAAAAATGTTGTATCTAAAAGAAGATATGGGATCAACTATGTTTAAGAATATTTCAAATTGGTGGTGTAGGAATCAGTACAAAGATGAGCATAGTAAGAATAATGAAATGATCATATTCAAAGAAGAGACTGCTATGGTTAGAGAGTGATTTATTAGAATTTAAGATTTCAGAGATAATTCAGTTATGGGAGGCTGAGGACAGGCTGTGATCATAGGAGGGGTTGCTGACAGAGATTTAGGAACTTTGAAGGGTATTGGCTGGGCTTTTGACATGGACACAAGGATACTTTCACTGGATATAGAATCATAATTGCTAATATTTTTCTTTAAGCACATTAAAGGTGTAATTCCATTGTCTTATACAGTTGACAGGTTAGAACTGTGAGGCCCACTTGTACGTGGATTTTTCAAAAATAAATGCAGTACAGTACTATAAATATATTTTGTTTTCCTTATGATTTTCCTAACATTTTTTTCTTTAGCCTATTTTATTGTAAAAGTACAATATATAATACATATACAAAATATGTGCTTTGTTATTGATAAGGCTCCTGGTCAACAGTAGGTTGTTAGTAGTTAAGTTTTTGGGGAGTCAAAAATTATACAAGAGTTTTTAACTGCATGGGAATTGGTGAGTCAGTGCCTCTAAGCTCCATGTTGTTCAAGAGTCAACTGTTTATTCTTTGAGTTTCAGAAATTTGATTATGATGTACCTAAATGTTTAAATTCTGCTTAAGGTTTGTTAATCTTCTTGGATCTGAGGGGTCATTTATAAGTTTTGAAAAAATTTTTTGATAATATTTATTCTTTCCCATTCTTTTTATCCTTTTTTAGGGACTTCAACTGCATACATTACAGAATTATCCTAGAGGTCTCCTATGCTCTGTTCAGTTTTTTCATTTTTTAATCCATGTTACAATTTGGTTATTTTCAGTGCATTTGTCTTTGAATTCACAGATCTTTCTTCTGCTGTGTCAGTCTCTTAGCTCATCCACTGAATTCTTCATCTCAGATATTAGATCTTTCAGAACAGAATTTTTATTTGAAATTTAAGGACTCCTAATTCTGTGATGAAATTCCTTATCTGGTCATTCATTCTAACCATATTTTCCTCTAAATTCTTTAACATTTTTATGATAATTATTGTATGAAATCCTTATTGGCTAATTTCAGCAGTAGGGTCAGTTGTCAATCTGCCTCTGTTGACTTTTTTTCCTCTTGATTATTGGTCAATTTTCTGCTTCTTCCCAATCCTTAAATTTTAAATGTATGCTGGACATTTTTAAAAAACAAAAAAGCAGCAGAGATTAAACTAGATATTTTTTGTTTTGCTTTATTTTTCTTAGATAGGGTATTTATTCCATTTCCTCTGTAAGACAGGGTAAGAGGGTAACCATTCAGATCCCACCCTGAGTCAAGCTGAGCCGGGGATTAGCTAAAGCTTTATTCAATTTCAGTTATCCTGGGGTTTCAAATGAGATTATAGGGATCTCTCTTTGCCCTTCAGCTTAATTACCCTTGCCATCATAGAGAGACTTATCTTGCTGATATTATCAGGATTTGGGCTGGCAGGAAGTTGGGTTCCAGCTTTAGTTAGTTTCAGTTTTCCTCTAAATTCAATAGCAGCAGTGCCCTGGAACTTAAGCACTAAATAACACTATAAAATTGCTTTCTACTTTCCAGTTCCACTCCGAAGATAATTTATTCAACAATACTCCCGCTGGGTGGAATTGTTAGGTTAATAGATTCATTTTGTATTTGGGACTTTTCCAGAAGTCAATCTGTCATGCCAGCTCCAATTGTTCTTAAAAGTTTGGCTTGCTTCCTCTCATCCCAGAAAAATCTTTCTACTTACAGCAGGCCCCAATCTCTGTCCACTCATGCCCAGATGAGGCAATGCCCAGTCCCAAATATGCAGGCAGCTACTGAGCTCTGCTAATCTATGAAGGGCTTGCTCCTCTCTGAAATTTAGTTTATTTAAACTACTTTGGAGCCACCAATTATTAATGATATACTTTTAGTTTATCTAATGTCTTCTTTTTAGAACAAGAGTAAAGATCTTTCATGATCTACATTTTAACAGAAAATGCAACTCCTTCACATGGACATTGATGCCATGTGACCATGACAGTAGATATTGGGATGAAAATAAAAACTTGAACCATTGCCAAAGTCCTTACAAAATAAATGACTGTGTGTGGGTGGATGGGAGGAGGAGGTAGGCTGTGATGATTTTGATTATTGGATTAGTAGATGACTTTAGAGGAAAAGAATGGTGTGATGTAGCTAGAATTCATCAACTCAGAAAAATGAATGGACAAACATACAAGAGGTTGAGGTTATAAGATACTTTACTTACAATGAAATAAAAAGCCAGAGGATATTATAGAAACAATGGGAAGGAAGATCTGCAGAAGTTGGAAGGTAGGGTAGGTGATAAGAAACATAGTTTGAGAATGATAATATGTAAGAAAATGGTTGCCTAGAGTTTCTTGCATTTTGGCAAGTGGCCAAAGATAGAGATAAGGGGTCTGGTTAGAGTGATGGCTCCATGAAGTAAGACACCTGTGAGGCCTTTTGAGGCTGGCAAACTGCAGTCTTTTTTTTTTTTTTTTCAACAGCATTCTCTGCTAGTGACTTTTGAAGAATGTTTTCTCCTCACAGATCTCTAGGACCCAGACTATTTTGTGTTCTTCACTGCTAATGGTTCTCTCAAGAGAGAGAAGCTCAGAGTTACGGAGGATGTAACTGACTAGGCCAAGATTTGCTTGGAGAAACTATTTGACAGAGAACTAAATTATTTAGTGACATCTTTTGAATTTAAAGGATATCAACAATATTTATTGAGTCTTGTGCTAGGGCTAGATGTACAAAGATACTATCCTTGCCTCACAATATGCATTATTTTAATATGGTCTCTGAATCTTCATGGAAGCATTGCTAGAGTTGGTTACTTGACTAGTAAAAGAAAGTTTTCCATTGTTTGTAAAATATAAGCTGAAATGTGAGGCAATAATCTTCAGTATTTCAGATAGAAAGATTTTATATTTTAATTAGAAATAGATGATTAATCTTCCTTTTCCTTTGAGTGTGTAGACACAAAGTATGAGAGAGACAGAAGGTATGAGACACACTTATCCACGTCCACATGGAGTAAATTGGACCCAGCTCTAGTACAAACCAAGGTATACCTCCACATTACACTTTAATTTTAAAATTTTATCTGCTCAGGAACCACAGTAGCAGCAGCAACAAGAAAAACAACAATAAAAACAACTGTGCTTTTAAAAGCAAATCCCTGGTGTGAACAATAAAGTTGACAGGGATCCATGTTTTTTAACAAATAGTTCTATTTTTCCTTTGAAATAGGTGACAGCACATTGTTTAATCACAGAATTGTTTTGGGGGACTGGATCGCCTGCGTCTTCAGGGTTCCCAGATTCTCACAAACACAAGGTCTTGTGAAAAAGTCTGACTTCACATTCTTATTCATGACACATTAATAGGAGTCAATATTTTTAGTATCTTAAACTCAAAATAATTTGAATTTATAATATAATGAATCTAGACAAATTCCAATTACTTACAATAATTGCTCTGATTGAGGAACTTACTTTGAGCATGACACAGTGAACTTGGGCATTTTCTAGATTGTAGAATAGTTACGATTTCATTTTTTTTTTTAAACTACTTACTTCTATTTGAGAGAGAGAGTCCGAGTGGGGGAGAGGGGCAGAAGCAGAGAGAGAAGCAGGCTCCCCACTGAGCAGGTAGCCTGACACTGGGCTCCATCCCAGGACACTGAGATCATGACCTGAGCCAAAGGCAGACACTTAACCAACTGAGCCACTTAGGTGCCCTGTGATTTCATTTTTTAAAAAATTAATAAGCTTTATTTATTTATTTATTATTTAATAAACTTCATTTTTTACAGTCATTTTAGTTCATAGAAAAATTGAGCAGAAGGTACAGGGATTTCTCATATTATCCCTGGTCCCACATCACAGTGGTACATTTCTTACAACTGATGAACCTACATCTTGACACATCATTATTACCCAAAGTCCATAGCTTATATTAGGGTCCACTCAGTGTTGTATATTCAGTGGGTTTGACCAAGTGTATAATGACATGTATCTATTATGATAGTATCATACAGAGTATTTTCACTGCCTTAAAAATCCTCTGTGCTCCCCCTATTCATCCTTCTCCTGACTGATATCTGGCAATCATTAACCTTTTGATATCTCTGTAGTTTTGCTTTTTCCAAAATATCATATAGTTGGAATCATAAAATATGTAACCTTTTTAGATCGACCTTTTTCATTTAGTAATAAACATTTATGGTTTCCTCATGTCTTTTCGTGGGTTGATAGTTCATTTCTTTTTAGTGTTGATTAATATATTCCTTTGTCTCAATGTACTACAGTTTATTTTTCCATTCACCTACTGAAGGATCTCCTGGTTGCATTCAAATTTTGGCAATTATGTGTAAATCTGCTATAAACATTCATGTACAGGTTTTTAGTGGATATAGGTTTTCAATTCATTTGGTTAAATACCAAGGAGTCTGATTGCTGGATTTCATGATAAGGATCTTTTTAGTTTTGTAAGAAACTGCCAAACTGTCTTCCAAAATGGCTGTATCAATGTGCACTCATTCCAGCAATGAATGAGAGTCTCTCTTACTCCACATCCTTGCCAGCATTTAGTATCGTCAGTGTTTTGAGTTTTGGCCATTCTAACAATGTGTAGTATTACCTTGTTGTTTTAATTTGCAATTTCCTTATGGCATATGATGTTGAACATCTTTTCATATGCTTACTTACCATCTCTGTATCTTTTTGGTGTGGTGTCTATTCAGATCTTTTGTCATATTTTAGTTTGGTTGTTCTTTTTCTTATATTTTTCTTATTGTTGAGTTCTTTGCACAATTTGTATAACATTTATTTATCAGTTGTTTCTCTTGCAAATGTTTTCTCCTGGTCTGTAGCTTGTCTTTTCATTCTCTTGACAATGTCTTTCACAGAGCAGAAGTTTTTAATTTTAATAAGTATAGCTTATCAATTACTTCTTTCATGGATAGTACCTTTGGTGTTGTCTCTAAAAATCACTGCCAAACCCAAGATCACCTATATTTCCTCCTATGTTATCTTCTAGGGGTTTTATAGGTTTGCATTTTATAATTAGGTATAGAGGAAATGTATTATAGAATCCATTTGAGTTTGTGAAGGTTTAAGTCTGTCTAGATTCATTTATTGGCAGGTGACTGTCCAGTTTGTCTTGTACCATTTGTTGAAAAGACTATCTTTGGTCCGTTGTATTACCTTTGCTCCTGTGTCCAAGATCTGTTGACTGTATGTATGTGGGTCTATTTCTGGTTTCTCTCTTCTGTTCTATTGATCTATTTGTCTATTCTTTGGCTAATACCACCCTGTCTTGATTAACTCTGTCTTGAATTCAGCTAATGTCAGTCAACTTTATTCTCTTTCAATATTGAGTTGGTTCTTTTGCATCTTTTACCTCTCTAAATAAATTTAGAGTTAGTTTACTGATATCCACAAAATAACTTGCTGGGATTTTGATTGGGATGTTGAATCTATAGACCAAGTTGGAAAGAATCAACATTTTGACAATATTGAATTCCTATCCATGAATTTGAAATATCTCTCCATTTATTTAATTCTTCTTTGATAACTTTTATCAGAGTATTGCCGTTGTCCTCATAGATTTTATACATATTATGTTAAATTTATACCTAAATATTTCATTTTTGGGAGGGGCTAATATAAATGATAATGTTCTTTTTTTTATAATGTTCTTTTAATTTCAAATTCCACTTGTTCATTGCTGGTATTTAGGAAAGTGATCAAGATTTGTATATTACTTACCCAAGGGATACAAGTATCCTACAACTTTGCTATAATCATTAATTAATTCCAGGAATTTTTTGTTGATATTTTAAGATTTTGTACATAAGCAATCATGTCATCTGTGAACAACGATAGTTTTATTTCTTTATTCCCAATATACCTCCTATTTCTTTGTTGTATCTTGCATTAGCTAGCACCTCCAATGCGGTGTTGAAAAACAATGGGGCAATATCCTTGCCTTATTCCTGATCTTAGAGGGAAAGTTTGAGTTTCAAGTCACTAAGCTATAGGTTTTTGGTAGATGTTGTTTTTCAAGTTGAGGAAGTTCTCCTCATTACTAGTTTACTGAGAGTTTGTATCATTAATGGGTACTGGAGTTTGTCAAATTCTTTTTCTGCATCTATTGATATTGATCATGTTTTTCTGCTTTAGCTTGTTGATGTGATGGATTACACTAATTAATTTTGAAATGCTGAACCAGTCTTGCATACCTGGGATAAATCCCAGTTGGCTGTGATGTATAATTATTTTTATACATTGTTAGATTCTATTTGCTACTATTTTGTTGAGAGTTTTGTATCTATGCTCATGAGAAATATCGGTCTGTAATTTTTTCTTGTAATGTCTTCCTCTGGCTTTGGTATTAGGGTAATGCTGACTTCAAAGAGTGAGTTTGAATATACTCTCTTGGCTTCTATCTTTTTTTTTTTTTTTGATTCCAGTATAGTTTGTTAAGTAATATAACTGTGTTAAGTAATATAACTGTGTTAAGTAATATAACTGTGTTACATGTTTCAGGTGTACAATGTAGTGATTCAACAATTCTATACATTATTCACTGGTCATCATGATAAATGTATTCTTAATCCCCATCACCTATTTCACTCATTTCCCCCCCCATGCACCTCCCCTCTGGTAACCATCAGTTTGTTCTGTATAGTTAAGAGTGTTCTTTGGTTTGTCTCTTTTTTTCTTCGCCTTCCATCTTTTGATAGAGATTGTAGACTACTAGTAGTATAATTTCTTCCTCACATATTTGGTAGAATTCATCAGTAAACCTATCTGGACCTGGTGTTTTCTGTTTTGGAAGGTCATTAAATATTGATTCAATTTCTTTAATAGATATAGATCTATTCATATTATCTTTCTTGTGTGAATTTGCAGGTTGTGTCCTTCAAAGAATTGATTTGTTTCATCTAAGTTATCAAATTTGTGGACAGAGTTTTCATAATATTCTTTTTAATATTCATATGTTGCCAGGGGAACGAGGAAGACCTGAGGCCCTGAGGCCTCAACCCAACTCAACCCAAAGATGCTGCCAGAGGCTCGTGGTCTCATTACAAGAAAGAATTCAAAAACAAACCAGACAGAGCAGTTGAGTGGTGTAACTAGGAAAGTTTATTAAAGGAAAAGTACACTCTTAGGAGGACAGGCCTCTGAATTTCTTACTGCTGGGCTGGTCCTGACTTCCCCTTTTCTGGCCTCCAGGCATCCTGTTAAAACCTAACTAATTGCCTACTCTAATAACACATGGGATCTGTATGATATTCCCGTTTCTATTTCTGATACTAGTAATATATGTCTTTCCTCTGTTTCTTAGTCTGGCTAAAAGTTTATCAATTGTATTGATGTTTTCAAAGAAACAGCTTTAGTTTTGTTAATTCTATCTATTGCTTTCCTGTTTTCAAGTTCTTTGATTTCTGCTCTAATTATTATTATTTCTTTTCTTCTGCTTACTTTGGATTTAATTTGCTCTTCTTTTTCTAGTTTTCTAAGGTGGAGACTTAGATTATTGATTTTAGACCATTCTTCTTTTCTATTATATACATCCAATGCTATAAATTTTCCTCAAGCACTGCTTTTACTACATTTTGTGAATTTTTAATGTTATATTTTCATTTTTATTTAGTTGAAAATGTTTTTAAATTTCTCTTAAGATTTCGTCTTTAACCCATGTGTTATTGAAAAATGTTTTGTTTAATCTGTAAGTATTTTTTTACATTACATATTTTTATTTATTTTTTATTTTTTATTATTATGTTATGTTAATCACCATACATTACATCATTAGTTTTAGATGTAGTGTTCCATGATTCATTGTTAGCATATGACACCCAGTGCTCCATGCAGAATGTGCCCTCTCTAATACCCATCACCAGGTTAACCCGTCCCCCCCCAGAACCCTCAGTTTGTTTTCAGAGTCCATTGTCTCTCATGGTTTGTCTCCCCCTACGATTTGCCCCCCTTCATTATTCCCCTCCTGCTATCTTCTTCCTTTTTTGTTTTTAAACATATAATGTATTATTTGTTTCAGAGGTACAGGTCTGTGATTCAACAGTCTTACACAATTGACAGCGCTCACCATAGCACATACCCTCCCCAGTGTCTATCACCCAGCCACCCATCCCTCCCACCCCCCACCACTCCAGCAACCCTCAGTTTGTTTCCTGAGATTAAGAATTCCTCATATCAGTGAGATCATATGATACATGTCTTTCTCTCACTGACTTATTTCGTTCAGCATAATACCCTCCTGTTCCATCCACGTCCTTGCAAATGGCAAGATTTCATTCCTTTTGATGGCTGCATAATATTCCATTGTATATATACCACTTCTTTTTAAAAAAATTTTTATTGTTATGTTAATCACCATACATTACATCATTAGTTCTTGATGTAGTGTTCCATGATTCATTGTTTGTGCATAACACCCAGTGCTCCACGCAGAATGTGCCCTCTTTAATACCCATCACCAGACTAACACATCCCCCCGCCCTCCTCCCCTCTAGAACCCTCAGTTTGTTTTTCAGAGTCCATCGTCTCTCATGGTTCGTCTCCCCCCTCCGACTTACTCCCCTTCATTCTTCCCCTCCTGCTATCTTCTTCTTTTTCTTTTTTCTTAACATATGTTGCATTATTTGTTTCAGAAGTACAGATCTGTGATTCAACAGTCTTGCACAATTCACAGCACTCACCATAGCACATACCCTACCCAATGTCTATCACCCAGCCACCCCATCCCTCCCACACCCCACCACTCCAGCAACCCTCAGTTTGTTTCCTGAGATTAAGAATTCCTCATAATCAGTGAGGTCATATGATATATGTCTTTCTCTGATTGACTTATTTCACTCAGCATAACACCCTCCAGTTCCATCCACGTCGTTGCAAATGGCAAGATCTCATTCCTTTTGATGGCTGCATAATATTCCATTGTTATACCACTTCTTCTTTATCCTTTCATCTGCCGATGGACATCTTCGCTCTTTCCACAGTTTGGCTATTGTGGACATTGCTGCTCTAAACATCGGGGTGCACGTACCCCTTCGGATCCCTATATTTGTATCTTTGGGGTAAACACCCAGTAGTGCAATTGCTGGATCGTATGGTAGCTCTATTGTCAACTTTTTGAGGAACATTCATACTGTTTTCCAGAGTGGCTGCACCAGCTTGCATTCCCACCAACAGTGTAGAAGGGTTCCCCTTTCTCTACATCCTCGTCAACATTTGTCGTTTCCTGACTTGTTAATTTTAGCCATTCTGACTGGTGTGAGGTGGTATCTGATTGAGGTTTTGATTTGGATTTCCCTGAGGCCAAGCAATGCTGAGCACTTTTTCATGTGTTGGTTGGCCATTTGGATGTCTTCTTTGGAAAAATATCTGTTCATGTCTTCTGCCCATTTCTTGATTGGATCATTTGTTCTTTGGGTGTTGAGTTTAGGAAGTTCTTCATAGATTTTGGATACTAGCCCTTTATCTGATATGTCATTTGCAAATATCTTCTCCCATTCTGTCGGTTGTCTTTTGGTTTTGTGGACTATTTCTTTTGCTGTGCAAAAGCTTTTTATCTTGATGAAATCCCAAGAGTTCATTTTTGCCCTTGCTTCCCTTGCCTTTGGCGATGTTTCTAGGAAGAAGTTGCTATGGCTGAGGTGGAAGAGGTTGCTGCCTGTGTTCTTCTTTAGGATTTTGATGGACTCCTGTCTCACATTTAGGTCTTTCAACCATTTGGAGTCTATTTTTGTGTGTGGTGTAAAGAAATGGTCCAGTTTCATTCTTCTGCATGTGGCTGTCCAATTTTCCTACCACCATTTGTTGAAGAGACTGTCTTTTTTCCACTGGACATTCTTTCCTGCTTTGTCAAAGATTAGTTGACCATAGAGTTGAGGGTCCATTTCTGGGCTATTTTATTCCATTGATCGATGTGTCTGTTTTTGTGCCAGTACCATACTGTCTTGATGATGACAGCTTTGTAATAGAGCTGGAAGTCTGGAATTGTCATGCCGCCAGGTTTGCTTTTCTTTTTCAACATTCCTCTGGCTATTCGGGTTTTTTTTCTGGTTCCATACAAATTTTAGGATTATTTGTTCCATTTCTTTGAAAAAAGTGGATGGTATTTTGATGGGGATTGCATTGAATGTACAGATTGCTCTAGGTAGCATTGACATCTTCACAATATTTGTTCTTCCAATCCATGAGCATGGAACATTTTTCCATTTCTTTGTGTCTTCCTCAATTTCTTTCATGAGTATTTTATAGTTTTCTGAGTACAGATCCTTTGCCTCTTTGGTTACATTTATTCCTAGGTATCTTATGGTTTTGGGTGCAGTTGTAAATGGGATCGACTCCTTAATTTCTCTTTTTTCTGTCTTGTTGTTGGTGTATAAGAATACCACTGATTTCTGTGCATTGATTTTATTTCCTGCCACTTTACTGAATTCCTGTATGAGTTCTAGCAGTTTGGGGGTGGAATCTTTTGGATTTTCCACATAAAGTATCATATCACCTGCAAAGAGTGACAGTGTGACTTCTTCTTTGCCGATTTGGGTGCCTTTGATTTCTTTTTTTGTCTGATTGCTGTGGCTAGGACTTCTAATACTATGTTGAATAGCAGTGGTGAGAGTGGACATCCCTGTTGCGTTCCTGACCTTAGGGGGAAAGCTCTCAGTTTTTCCCCATTGAGAATGATATTTGCTGTGGGTTTTTCATAAATGGCTTTTATGATATTGAGGTATGTACCCTCTATCCCTATACTCTGAAGAGTTTTGATCAAGAAAGAATGCTATACTTTGTCAAATGCTTTTTCTGCATGTATTGAGAGGATCATATGGTTCTTGTTCTTTCTTTTATTAATGTATTGTATCACATTGATTGATTTGTGGATGTTGAACCAACCTTGCAGCCCAGGGATAAATCCCACTTGGTCGTGGTGAATAATTCTTTTAATGTACTGTTGGATCCTATTGGCTAGTATTTTGGTGAGAATTTTTGCATCCATCTTCATCAAGGATATTGGTCTGTAATTCTCCTTTTTGATGGGGTCTTTGGTTTTGGGATCAAGGTAATGTTGGCCTCATAAAAAGAGTTTGGAAGTTTTCCTTCCATTTCTATTTTTTTGGAACATTTTCAGAAGAATAGGTATTAATTGTTTTTGAAATGTTTAGTAGAATTCCCCTGGGAAGCCATCTGGCCCTAGGCTTTTGTTTTTTGGGAGATTTTTGATGACTGCTTCAATTTCCTTTGTGGTTATAGGTCTGTTCAGGTTTTCTATTTCTTCCTGGTTCACTTTTGGTAGTTGATACATCTCTAGGAAAGCATCCATTTCTTCCAGATTATCTAATTTGCTGTCGTATAGTTGCTCATAATATGTTCTTATAATTGTTTGTATTTCTTTGGTGTTGGTTGTGATCTCTCCTCTTTCATTCCTGATTTTATTTATTTGGGTCATTTCTCTTTTCTTTTTGATAAGTCTGGCCAGGGGTTTATCAGTCTTGTTAATTCTTTCAAAGAACCAGTTCCTAGTTTTGTTGATGTGTTCTACTGTTCTTTCGGTTTCTATTTCATTGATTTCTGCTCTGATCTTTATTATTTCTCTTCTTCTGCTGGGCTTATGCTTTATTTGCTGTTCTTTCTCCTATTCCTTTAGGTGTAGGGTTAGGTTGTGTATTGGAGAATTTTCTTGTTTCTTAACGACTGAGCCACCCAGGCACCCCATAGACCTTTCTTGTTTCTTGAGAAAGGGTTGTATTGCTATATACTTTCCTCTCAGGACTGCCTTTGCTGCACCCCAAAGATTTTGAACAGTTGTATTTTCATTTTCATTTGTTTCCATAAATTTTTTAAATTCTTCTTTAACTTCCTGGTTGACCCATTCATTCCTTAGTAGGATGCTCTTTAGCCTCCATGTATTTGAGTTCCATCCGACTTTCCTCTTGTGATTGAGTTCTAGCTTCAAAGCATTGTGGTCTGAAAATATGCAGGGAATGATCCCAATCTTTTGGTACTGGTTGAGACCTGATTTGTGACCTAGGATGTGATCAATTCTGGAGAATGTTCCATGGGCACTAGAGAAGAATGTGTATTCTGTTGCTTTGGGATGGAATGTTCTGAATATATCTGTGAAGTCCATTTGGTCCCGTGTATCATTTAAAGTCTTTCTTTCCTTGTTGATCTTTTGCTTAGATGATCTGTCCATTTCAGTCAGGGGGATGTTAAATTCCCCCACTATTAATGTAGTTGTCCATGTGTTTCTTTGCTTTTGTTATTAATTGGCTTGTATAAGTGGCTGCTCCCATGTTAGGGGCATAGATATTTACAATTGTTAGATCTTCTTCTCTTTGATAGACCCTTTAAGTAGGATATAATGTCCGTCCTCATCTCTTATTACAGTCTTTCGTTGAAAATCTAATTTGTCTGATAGAAGGATTGCCACCCCAGTTGTCTTTTGGTGTCCATTAGCATGGTAAATGGTTTTACACCCCCTCACTTTCAATCTGGGGGTGACTTTGGGTCTAAAATGAGTCTCTTGCAGGCAGCATATCGATGGGTCTTGTATTTTTATCCAATCTGATAGCCTGTGTCTTTTGATTGGGGCATTTAACCCATTTGAATTCAGGTTAACTATTGAAAGATATGAATTTAGTGCCATTGTATTGCTTGTAAGGTGACTGTTACTGTATATTGTCTGTGTTCCTTTCTGTCTGTTACTTTTAGGCTCTTTCTTTGCTTAGAGGACCCCTTTCAAGATTTCTGGTAGGTCTGGTTTCGTGTTTGCAAATTCCTTTAGTTTTTGTTTGTCCTGGAAGCTTTTTATCTCTCCTTCTATTTTCAATGGCAGCCTAGCTGGGTATAGTATTCCTGGCTGCATATTTTTCTCGTTTAGTGCTCTGAAGATATTGTGTCAGTCCTTTCTGGCCTGCCAGGTCTCTGTGGATAGGTCTGTTGCCAATCTAATGTTTCTACCATTGTAGGTTACATATCTCTTCTCCCGAGCTGCTTTCAGGATTTTCTCTTTGTCTCTGAGACTCTTAAGTTTTACTATTAGATGTCAGGGTGTTGACCCATTTTTATTGATTTTGAGGTGGATTCTCTGTGCCTCCTGGATTTTGATGCCTGTTTCCTTCCCCAAATTAGGGAAGTTCTCTGTTATAATTTGCTCCAGTATACCTTCTGCCCCTCTCTTTATTCTTCTTCTGGGATCCCAATTATTCTAATGTTGTTCTGTCTTATGGTATCACTTATCTCTCGAATTCTGCCCTCATGATCCAGTAGTTGTTTATGTCTTTTTCTCAGCTTCTTTATTTTCCATCATTTGGTCTTCTATATCGCTGATTCTCTCTTCTGCCTCATTTATCCTAGCAGATAGTGCCCCCATTTTTGATTACATCTCATTAATAGCCTTTTTGATTTTGACTTGGTTAGATTTTAGTTCTTTTATTTGTCCAGAAAGGGTTTCTCTAGTAACTTCCATGCTTTTTTCAAGCCCTGCTAGTATCTTTAAAATCATCATTCTGAACTCTAGGTCCGACATCGTACTAATATCTGTATTGTGTAGATCCCTGGCAGACGGTACTACCTCTTGTTCTTTTTGTTGAGGTGATTTTTTCCATTTTGTCATTTTGTCCAGAGGAGAATAGGTGAATGAGAGAACAAAATGCTAACAGGGTAACAACGTCCCCAGAAAATATGCTCTAAACAAATCAGAAAAGACCTGAAACCAGGGGAAAAGAAAGGGAAAGAAAGAAAAAAGAAAGAGAAAAAGAAAAAAACAAACAAAAACAGAACAAAACAAAAAAACAGAATATGATCAAATATGATCAGGCTGGTGCATAAATCATTGCCACACACTAGATTTTTGGTCTATTTTGGTATGTTGGAAGAAAGTGCATCCCAAAATTTTAAGGGAAAGACTTATATATGTATAAAATAAGGGTTGATACGATGAAGGGATGGAATATGACTGTAAAGATGAAAATTATAAAAAATTTTATAAAAGGAATTGATAAGATAAGAAGTTGTTTGAAAAAAGAAAGAAGATTTAAAAAAAAAGAAAGATAAAAAAGGGGGAGAGAATGTGATCAAGCAGGAGACTAGAACAAAGCCATACACTAGAGATTTAGGGTATATTTTGATCTGTTAGAAGAAACTATATCTCAAAATTTTAAAGAGAGAACAACTTATATATATATATGCCAAAAATAAGGGTAAACTAAGGGTAAAATAAGGGTAAGTACTATGAAGGGATAGAATATGACTTTAAAAATGAAAAATAAAAAATAAAATAAAAATGTTTTTTAAAAGTGCCACTGAAATACCATAGTTTATTTTACCAATTGCTTATTGTTGAATAAGTGCACTATTTATAATTTTTCCACACTTAGAAATAAAGCTGAAAGAAATATCTTTGTGCACTTGTAAGAATATTTTATGAAGAAAAATTCTGTAAGTAGAATTGCTGAGTTAAAGGATGTGCATATTTTCAATTTTAATAACTATTGACAAATTCCTCTCCAAAAGGCTTATACCAATTTAAACTTCTGCTTACCAGTTTGTTAGAGGACCCTGGTTATTGTGCATCTTCTGGAATCAATTTAATGATTAAAAAGTTCTTATTTGTTTTTAAACTTCACATATAATAATACATATACATACATATTATATAAATGTAATATAAGATACTATTAATGAGGTTGAGCATTTTTTGAAATCCTTGTTTGTAATTAAAACAGTGTTTTAATGGATGCAATTTCTAGTTGAATATTTTACTGATCAAGTTAGTTGACTTTCTTAAATTAAGTAGCCAAGGTGATGGGATTGGTCTTCTTCTGGTTTTGGTTGACGCTATTCTATAAATCCCTGTGGCTGATGAGTCTAGCTGAAAACCATAACTAGATAAAGTTTAATTTATCTGATAATTTAAACTAATACAACATCCCCAAAGTTATGAAATCTTAATTCTGATGGTGTTGACAATATACTAAATATCTGGATGTACAGTGAAAATTTAGTTTGACAACCTATAGACTACCACAACAATCTGGATGGTGGGCTTTATGTACTTCTCTCTTCAAAATTCTTTATCCTCTTTCTGTGTGTACTTGTCCCTAATGCTGCACTTTTCAATGTGCTTGTCAGGAATAAATGTGTGTATTTTGTTTTCCCCCTCCGCACTGAAATTCCTTGAAATTTCAGATTTAGTTAAGATTATTGTTTCCTGTCCAGATTGAATACCTACTGACATATTAGTGTTTTGACAAAAAACTGAGGTAGCCTATCCTCTTAGCTAGTCTTACTTTAGTTTCTTAATGTGGTAGTACCAGTACTGATAACCATTAGCTGCCATTGTTTGAAAGCTGACTGAAACTGGTTGCCCTGAAGAGCTAAGGCAGCTGGTTCTATACTCCTTCTGTGCTCTTGTTCACTTGCAGCTGTGTACTCCTTTCTTCTCACAATATTCTCTTCCTCCTCCTTCCTTTCCTAAAGAGCAAGGAAGCTACATATTATGGGCTCACCTTCCTATCTATCTCCACTTCATTGCCTCCACCTCATTTGTTCTTAATTTAGATAGTATGATGAACATTCTCCTTGGATGTTTGCATGGGCCACTCCCTTTATATCCGTATCAATACCCAAAATCTTTGCTCTCAATCTCTTTCCTGTCTCACATCTCATCTCACAGCAATTCTGATTGCCCGGCTAATCCATTCATTTGGTCATTTCCCCTTCCTGTAATGAGTTCTTGTACTTCTAGAGCTCCAGAGGGAACCCTCTCCTCCCTCAAAGTCATTCAAAAGCTGCCTCCCCTGAAGCATATTCAAATAAAGGGGATTTGAGGAAGACATTGGGTCCCTAACCCTTAGCCAACTGTCTCTATATCTGTTCATAGACCTCTTAGCGTGTTAAATCATTCCTGTTTCTTATCATCTGCTTTTCCACTCCAAGTGCCTTTCTCTGCACTGATTGATTTGTTCATGGATTTATTTATTCCTAAGATATTTATTAAGTTCTCATAGGTATAGAAGACAACGCTAAGTGCCCTTAGGGATGGAGGGAAGCGGTAGTGCCTGGGGGGAGAGGGGTGGTTTCTCTCCTTTCTTTAAGGAATTTGCTGTCTAGACAGAGACCCAGGCATTTATTTGTAGAAAAGTTGATACTGGGGCACCTGGGTGGCTCAGTCATTAAGTGTCTGCCTTCTGCTCAGGTCATGATCCCAGGGTCCTGGGATCGAGTCCTGCATGGGGTTCCCTGCTCAGCAGGAAGACTGCTTCTCCCTCTTCCACTCCCCCTGCTTGTGTTCCCTCTCTCGCTGTGTCTCTCTCTGTCAAATAAATAAATAAAATCTTAAAAAAAGTTGATACTGCATATGATTAAATGACAAATGTTTCGTACAAGTTGGTACAAGCAATATGTGCCTTGGGATGTCAGAGGAGAGAGTAATTTCTTTTGATGGGAGGATGGGGTTGGGAGGCAGGTTGTAAAGGAGCTGGCCTTGAAGCATGGATAAGATTTGAGAGGCAGGGGAGGGTGAGGAAATTCTGCAAAGGAGGAAGGAGATATGGTAGGTAGACACAGCCTTGATGGGATGGACGGGGTGTGTGGATACACAAACCTCCTCTGAGAGTGCAGCGATAATTTGTTTGAGGTACGCATATATATGCATGTAAGTATACAAATATACCCTTATTTAGGGGGAAAATTGGATTAAAATAGTACTTTTTATCAGACTGGTGATAAAGTAACCTTAATAGAAATGTATGAGAACCAAATCGTTATATACAAAGAAAACTAAGATCAGTAAAACCTATAAGGAGTCTTAGAATAATTGTGATTTAAAGGATCCTGGAATTATTCCCATACTCAGAATCAATTTTTCTTTATTTGAAAAGATTTGGTAAAGGGAAAATTACTTCTTTTCCCTCCTCTATATAAAGAGCCATCCCCTCTTGGGTCAGTTGGAATTCTTCCACAAAACTAGGCAAATGAGCCATGGGTTCTAACGAACATCAAGTTCCATGAGTTGAGCAATATTAATACAGCTCAGAATTTTGGGCAAAATATTGGACAAAATATTTGTGTGGGGGACAAAACTAATCTTGCAGTGTGTTTCTGTGTACTATATGCTCTACTTAAGCAGCTGATTTCTTACTGGTCTTATGTACAATTCACAGCATTGATTCTGTTGATTTTTCTTACATCTAAGTTTTTCTTACATCTGAATTACATATGTTCCTTTGCATGCACCATGATTTCTCAGGGAAAGCTCATGATTTCCCAAGTCCTTGATCCATTCTTTCTCTTTCCTCTTACCTCCACCCCCTGGGCCTAATTATGAAACGACTTCAAATAAATACAAATTTTTAAATAAAAAAACATTCTGCTTCCTGTGAACAATTGACTAGTTTTTTTTCCCCCTCTTTTCTCTTTGAGAGTTCTAATTCACTTGGAGGACTATGCAGTTGGCTAGGCCTGAGATTTCTGGGAGCTGTAATTGTGTCTCATTAATTCTTACAGTAATGGAGGGTAACTATAAGGAACATGCAATTAGTGGTTTGGTCAATGAACAGAGCAGTTAATCAGCAGACAAAGGATGGGGCTCAGGGCCCATTAGGCTGAAAGGAAGTGTTAGTACCGTCCCCGGCTTCAGGAATGCACTTGGACATGCCTGCCCATTGGACAGCCTCAGAAGACTATGTTTGTCTTTTTGCTAAACCAGCTCTTTTTTTTTTTTAATTGGTGTGGTATGTGTTTATTCAAACACTTGAGAGATTCCTGAGTATCCTGCTATAGTACACCATGCATTTTTCTCACCTCATGTTAACTGGCGTGTTTTTTTTTCTCCCATTGCACAAATAAATGTCAAAAACACACACAACAAAAAAACAGAAACAAGCCAAAAACCGACCAACCAACCCTCAACAATAAAAAAGGAAGAAAAAAGTACAATACTGCTTTAGTGAAGTATATTAGAGATAAAGTTCCTGAGCTGACCCCTCTGTCATCAGAAAATAAATGAATGCAGAGACCAATAATGTTTAAATAAGCCTTTGTGTTGTCACTCAGTCATAGCCTCCATATTCATCTCTATAAAGTGAACCTTTATACTTTTGAATGGAGGCACTCTAAATACATGTAAATGTATGCAGATAAGCATATGAGTCTTAAAATGTTGCAGGCCTTATAGCTACAAGTAACCTCAATTGTGTGTTTTCTGTGAGAAAGTCTTGTCAAACTATTCTAAGGCCTCGAATATAAAAGTTAACCTAGTGGAATAGGGTTGTTTTTTTCTGAGCAACATGGACCATAGCACCCTTGCCTAGGAAAACCACACAAAGGTTACAGACAGAATCCTACGAAATGCTGTAAATGTGAAGTGATGATTATATAAGAAAATGGATTTATCAATAATATATTGCCCTGGGGTAATTCTGAGCTCAAGCAAACAGTTCTTCAAATAGAATGACATCTCTACTCCTAAGTAAAGCATACATTTGGAATAAAGAAGGAATGATCATATTTGCTTTTTAAAAATGAAACTAGCTTAATAATTAACTCATTTCCTGAGTCAAGTGCGGGCCTGAAAATAAAGGTAGGGTTTTTTTCTTTCTCCAAACCTGTCTACTGTTTTATCTTCCTGGGATTTACATTGGAAATGAAGAAATGTTCAAAAAATGAATTCTCTTAGGCATTATATTAGAGATTCAGCTATTTTTGAATAATTAGCTTCATTTGTTAAATATTTGAAACATTTTCTACTCTGAGGTAAAGAGTAGCATAGTGGAAGATGAGAGTTACAAATGATATGCATTTTTCAGAAGAATCCTTCTTATCAATTAATAAGGAAGGGAGAGTAAGCCCATTCTACCTTCTATTTCTCTTATTTAGATTTTCTTCTCTAAAGAAATATTTTTTATTCAAAACATCACAGAATTTCCTATTTCCTTGAGTGACATGCTGTGCATTGTTTCAGAAAGTGGAAGGCTGAAGCAGCAGGAGGTAAGGAAGGTGGTGCTCATCTCAGCTCCCTGTTAGCTAGCTGTGTTATAGCCAACAAAGTTACCTTCTGAGCCTCAGTTTCCTCATCTGTAAAATGAGGATTTCTAATCTAGGTGATCTCCAAGGGTCCTTTTAACTGTGCTCTTTTTGATTTTTTTTTTAGGACAAACAGTGAAACAATTTCAAGTGTTATTTGTGTCTTGCAATTTAAATAGGATTCACAAGCCATGGAAAGCAGGATTGCTGTGGGCTATGGCATTGTTAAAAGCTGGTATTAGTTGTGAAAGGGCTTTCTCTCTGATCATTTTTTCTTCTCTTGTCCTGATTTGCCTAATTGCTGACAATCTACCTTGTTTCCTAGTGAATAAGGCTCCTTCATATTCTGGAGATTGTTTTAATTACCGTGGTCTTTTAGATAGCATGTTGCCTACCTGCTTGCATCTGCCAGGGGTCTCTGCTGGTCTAGTTTTTCATGCAGTGTTTTCATGAATCAGGGACAAGTTGACTTCAAGACTCTTTGTAAGACTGAGGGGATGTTTTGGTTGTACATTGCTTTATAAAACAATCTGATTATGGAATACATCTCAGAACCAAAAATGTGTTTGGTTTCTCATCAGAATGGTTTGGTTTCATCTCAACCCCTGGCCCCATTCAGGAAGAGAGTTGTTTCCATACAGGGTGGCTGCATCACCTCCTGGCTAGAATTTCTGGTTATGTTCAGCCCTATGGTCAGCTCTATCTTCTTGGTTCTCAAGTTTTAATGTGACCACTCCTCTTCCTCCAAGTCTTTAATAACCTTTCACATTCTTTGGTATCCTTTCTTCTTTTTAGATTGTGCTAGGCAAAAAAAACCTTTCTATTTTTTCTGCCACGATTTTCTTCAGAATTAGTATGACCTTTAAGAACACCTGAGAAGCCCTTGGTGGCTCAGTCAGTTGGGTGTCTGACTCTTGTTTTCTGCTGGGGTCATGATGTCCGGTCGTAGGCTCAAGCTGCACGTGAGGCTTCACGCCAAGCACGGAATCTGCTTGGGATTCTCTTTTCATCTCCCTCCTTGCCCCTAGCCCTTCCCACCATGGTCACTCTCCCTTTCTCTTTCAAATAAAAAATAAATTTTAAAGAACACCTGAAAAACCAGTGAATATTAAATATATTTATTACTTATTTATAGCTCAGCCAGAGCTCTCATGCCAACATGGGCCAAGCAGATAAGGTAGGAGGCAAGTGAGCCAGATAGAAAATTACCAAAGGTGGGGGAGGCAGTAGAACCCTCAAGAGTACTGGCTTCTGCTACAGAGGGTGGCCTGTACCCAGTCCAGCCAATTTTTGTCATATAGGGATGTGGCCTGATACTGTCAGAGCTTCTGATTTTTAAAAAGAATTTGGAACTGCAGATCTTATATGAACTCTCCCAATTTTTAAATTCTGGCCATAAAAATCTCTACACTGTTCTGGCCAAATAAATTATATATATGTCCAGATCAGTCATTGAGCTGCCAGCTCACCTCAGCACAAGGCAATAGCAGGGACTCAGACTATTCCTTTCATTAAGGAGTAGATGGGGAAGCTGAGTTATCTAGTTATTCCCTGTCCTTCAAGATTCAGATGCTCAAGGTATATTTAGGTCTGTTTTACTGATTAAATAAACCAATCTGATTGAATCTTGTGAAGAAATTTGAACACTCCACTCTGGAGGGAATGTGTTTTCTCATGTATTTTGGTGGAACTTCTCTTTTACTGTGAATACCCTATCATGCATGCCTGACTTCATGTTAAATACCGGGGCAGATGATGACTGGTTTGATATTAGAGAGACCTCCCAACTGACACCCAGCAACTCAGTTTTCGAAGAACTTATTAAATGACTATTATGTGTTGAGCACTGTCTAGGCTGTGGTTGTTACTCAGTTTTACAGGTGTTTGCAATGGACTGAATGTATCCTCTCCACCCCCCATTAATATGTTGAAATCTTAATCTCCAGTGAGGTGGTATTAGGAGGTGGAGCCTTTGGGAGGTGATTAGATCATGAGATTAGATTAGCCCTCATGAAGGGGATTCATGCCCTTATAAAAGGGATCCCAGACAACTTTTTTGCTCTCTTTCCACCATGAAAATACAAGGAGAAGTCAGCAGTCTATAATATGGAAGGAGGCTCTCATCAGGACCAGACCATGCTGGAAACTTGATCTTGGGCAGCCAGCCTCCAGAACTATGAGAAATACATTTCCATTTTTTCTAAGCCACCCAGTCTATGGGACTTTGTAATAGTAGTCTAAACTGACTAAGACTGTCTCTTGTTAAATTATTTAGCCTGAGGTGGTTCTAGTACCTTAACAGCCTATGTAAAGAAACCAAAACCCAGCCACTCAGAACTTGCCTGCTGAGCTCTCTTACCTAACCTAGTCAAGTTCCTTGTTTTTCCAAATAAGGAGGGCAATCCTTCATCAGCCAATCCATGTTTGCCTAGTATAACTTCTTGTTCATGCTTACTTTGGGCTATAAAACTCTGTAGCTTTGTATAGCTCTTCAGAGCTCCTTTCTGTTTTCATGACTGAATGCTTTCTGATTCATGGAATTGCTAAGTAAAAGCCACCTAAATCCAAAAATTAAGTTTCTGTGATATTTTCTGACACTCTTTTGAAATGAATTCCATTTTTTGGATATAAGTGCGCTGATCAAAATCTTCTGTTACCTTGCAAGTCCTAGAGAAAATAGTACATACACATATCATTAATTATTACCTATTTTTCATAATAAAATTTAAAGGAACACTGATTATATTTAGATCTTTCTGCTGTGAGATTTTGGGTGGGGAGAGGAGGCAGAAATCCAGTTCTGACATTATTTCTCAGAAAGATCATTCATTAAGGTTACCTTTTCTATGATATTCTCAATGAACTGATTTGGAAGTTACCAAATGGAAATGGATTATGTATCTTAGAGGAGATGCCTTTGTGACCAGTGTAATAGTCAGAATGCTGCTAGATTGCCAAAGAGCACAGAGGGTGAGTTACACCAGAAATATTTGGAGAAGGACAGAGTTATAGATCAGAGCACTCATTCTGGGCTGATAGCTCATAGCAGTGGTTGCCAGATGCTCCTTCACACTGGAGTGGAGCGCAGCATTCTCTGCAAGAATTGATAAAAGATCAGTGCTGTTAAAGGATACACTGTGTAGTTTTAACATGTGAAATCTGGAGCTCTGAAACAGGCCCCCTGAAGTAGAATTTTAGGGTTAATTTAGCTGCAGGGGAAGAGAGGAACTGAAGATTTTGGAAACACGGTACTGCCAGGTGAAATTCAGTCCTAGGGTAAAGATACCTCAAGTTTTCCCCTGACATTTCCTCTTATCTGCTGCCAATGGCACGTGTGTATTTCAGGTTGGAATGTCAGTGGTGGAGGGTTCCATATTCATGTGCAGTGTGACGAGTGTGAGAGCTGGATCTGCAGCTCTGGTGTCAGGAGAAAGTTGCTGTAGCTTGTGTCCACTATCCTCAAAACCAGCCTGGCCCTGGAGTCCAGGCTTTCTCCCTCTTCTGCCCCACCATGCCTCTTTTCCACTTCTCCTGCTTGTCCTAAAATCCTTTGTGAACCCAGGCTCCCAGCATGATGGTACTGATTAATACCAGAAATTCATAAAACTTTTTTTTTTTAGTTCCTTGTGGGAGGAGTTTTATTTGTTTTGTTTTGTTTTGAAAGTGTAAGCTAAATGGGAAAGAGATCTTCAGTTTTTAGGTTAGTGGAACCGGGATTTGCTTATGTCTTTAATTCTGCAGAGTTGGGTGAGATAACAATGTGCAAAGCCAAGTAACATGCAAAGTTGGTAAAGCTGTTCTTTAACCATTCCTGGATTTACTTGACCAATAAGGTACTTGAATGTCAGTTATTTTTTTACCTTTAACCCTCATACCGCCCTGTGATGTTCTCTATCTTATGTAGAGACTAAGACTTGTCACAGAATATTAAGAACCAGGTGCAAACTCAATGTCTCCTTGACTCCAAGGTGTATGCTCTTAACCTTCCCTGCAAAGAGGTCTGGTCTGTGATCTCAAAGCCTGACATTCAAGGATTGCATGCTGGACAATTACCCTAAGAATAACAAAGTCACTTTCTATTTTAGAACACCTATTATTTTAAGAAATTGAAACTTTTGTTAGATATTCAGTTGAACAGGTCAGGGTAAGTGTAGAGAATTCCTTCAGTGTATTCCTGAGGGAGGTCTTTCTCCCTGAAGGTCTTGAAGAACAGAAAAAATGGAAGGCCAGACTTATATTTCATTTGGGCAAGTGGTCATACACTGTGTATGATTGTGTAGCTGGATTGCCAAGGGCCTCCTGCCATTTCCAAAATAATTCTATCACCATGATGCCACATTATTAGCCATTCTCACCATTAGAAATTCATTCCTTTGACTTAAATTGATCTCTCGAACTCCCTTGAAGATCTACAAGTGGTAAGAGACTGGCTAAAATAACATGGTAAAACTTTAGCCTAAATGATTTGATATTAGCAAAACCTTGAGATAATAGGAAACAGACAAATAAATTAGAACATATAAAAAGTATTAAACAGTGGCTAAATAGTAAAAAAAAAAAGGAAAATTATAAATAGTAAACAGCTAAACACTGGAGAATGAATGAAAACAACGGATGGGATTTTGGAAAGGTGGGGGAAGCAGAAGCAAGGTGTGGACATGGTGGTGACCTGACTGGGTACGGGACATTGAAAGGTGCAGGGAGGTGAAGAAAGGGAGGGAGAGACAGATATGACCTGCTACAGAGGTTAAATTCAGCTAGGTGCCCTCTCTGTTATCCTAGCAGAAATTAGGCAGAAATATGTCCATGATCTGTTACAGGCGCTTTTGGTTTCAGTGTCATAGAGTTTTACTTCGGCTATTTAAACTTAAACATTTCAGACAAGGTGATCACAGACTTAGGGAAATTAGAGAAAGAGATACATGTGATGCTAAAAGCAAAGAAACAAAAATTCTAAACTTCTTCCTTTGTAAAACATAAAAGCCATAAGCTCATAAACCCAAATTCTGGAAGAATCAACTATAATGGATTATTCAGACAGTGTGAAATTTATGTGTACCTCCAGCAGATGATCATTTAGCTTACTGTACATCCTCTATATACTATTTTAAATCGAAAGCGGTGTGACAGTGAAAACCTCTTTATTATTTTAGAGCTGTTGGAGAAATAGGCCAAATATTGATGTATAAAAGGCGCCTGCACCTAAAAATAGCCAAAGCAAATATGAAGGGGCCCATAAGAGGAAGATTTAGAAAGCACATGGATACAGACGTATGGGACCATGTAAACTTGACTTTGCAAAATGTGCCATGACAGTGGTAGGCATGTAGTGGGCTAAAGGAACATGACTGATTAAAATGGAGATAGTTTCCCCTCAGATGAATGGGCTTCTGGGGGTGTGTAGATGGGGGAACCACAGCCTTCTCCCACCTCCTTTTCAGGAGCACACTTTTCTACTGAAATAATATTTAAAGACTTCCTGAAAGTGAGCTTAAATGGTGGGAAGAGGAGTGAGAGACGGCTAACCCTGAATTATTGATTCAGGATGCGCATCAGAATGGGCCCAAAGCTGGGCAGATCCATCTTTTCATTCCATAAGGCTTTAGTCTGCTGCCACTATGGTGAGCAAGTGTAAGGTGAGGAGAGAGTGAAAATGGTTGGCTCCTGGACGCCTGGGTGGCTCAGTCGGCTGAGCGTCTGCCTTCGGCTCAGGTCATGGTCCCTGAGTCCTGGGATCGAGCCCTGCATCGGGCTCCCTGCTCAGTGGTGACTCTGCTTCTCTCTCTGCCCTACACCCTGCTTGTGCTCTCTCTTGCTCACTCTCTCTCAAATAAATAAATTACAATCTTTTTTTAAAAAAAGATTGGCTCCTGGCCTGTTAGGAACAGTCAAGACAGAGAACTCTAGGCAATATAGGGTCAAGGCAGAATTACATATGTGCAGATACTGGTTTTTCTGATGTAATCCGCATTTAGAATACAAATATATGCATCTATACTGTCAGGTTTGTTCCCACCCAAGATGTAAGGGCCAAAGAAGTTGACAATTCAAGATTTGCTTTGTGATTGACTGAATCGCATATTGGGGAGGTTAAAACTCAGTTATCCTAAGTTTGGACCAGACAACAAAAGGTTGCCCCAATCTTTTGAAAGACAAGGCCAAAGGGGCTGGCGTGTGTATAGGGTATAGGATCCTCTCCTCCTCTTTAGTTTGCCTTCTTCCTGAGGTTCAATGAGAGACCGCTGGTGGAAACATGCATCTGGTCCTGAGTGACACAGCTGCATGCATTTCCCCAGGCTTCAGAGTTTATAAATTTGTGGTAGTACTTCGGAGAAATTCAGGGAACGCCACCCTAGTAGAATAGGGAAGGAAAATTGATATAGCTCTGCATGCCTACTTTTCATTTTAATGAGTGGCTCTGAGAAACAAGCGGGCTGCTAAACCATTTATTTTTCAGATAATACCAGAACTGACTAGAAATACATTCAGAAGGAAAACACAGTAATTAATTTGTCACTGAAACCTGAGGGGTCCAGCTCCACTTGTAGGTGATAATGAATGTTTTGCATGTAATTAGCAAGAATAATTAGCACATTCCTGGTAACAAATAGACTGACTGGTACTCTGCAAACAAAATTAATTGTGCTAACAGAGGCAATTGTGTCTCTTTATTGTCTGACGATGTCCCTTATTTGCACTAATACCTACTTTAGACCTCTGTGGCTTTGTGCAGATAGGAAGGGGAATCTATAAAATTGTCCCCCTTCCATCTGCTTCTCAGAAATTTCGGGACCACCAGGGGACTTGTTTGTTAAAACTTGTTAAACAATTTGTAATCTTGTGTTTTACTGTATTAATGGATGAACACATCAAATCAACTTACTGGTTAACCCAGGAAAGCTACTCTAATCAGTCAAATGCTGACATTTTAAAACTCTGGAACTTTTTCTTTCTTCCTTCCTTTCTTTCTTTCTTTCTTTCTTTCTTTCTTTCTTTCTTTCTTTCTT
>NW_027397124.1:1552276-1639237 GCF_003265705.2 Callorhinus ursinus | reverse complement strand
CTTTCTTTCTTTCTTTCTTTCTTTCTTTCTTTCTTTCTTTCTTTCTTCTTTCTTTCTTTCTTTCTTTCTCTCTTTCTTTCTCTCTTTCTCTCTTTCTTTCTCTCTTTCTCTCTTTCTTTCTCTCTCTTTCTTTCTTTCTTTCTTTTCTTTCTTTCTTTTTCTTCTTTCTTCTTTCTTTCTTTCTTTCTTTCTTTCTTTTTTTCTTTCTTCTTTCTTTCTTTCTTTCTCTCTCTTTCTTTTTCTTCTTTCTTTTCTTTCCTTTCTTTTCTTTCTTTTTTAACCTTCCCTTCCAGTTTCCAATGTTCCCAATGAAAACACTGAACTAGAAAGAGAGGGGGAAAACTTCCAGTTAAACTCTCCTGATGCATGCTGAGATGACTTTCACCACTTTAGAGTGAGTCTGCACTTGCAAGTCTGCTTGTGTTTGCAGCATTGCAATTGTGCTGCTAAAAATAAAAAAGGGGAATTCATTTTATAGTCCTGGAAACCACTTTAAACAACATTTAAAATTTATGCACACAGTAGGCTTCTTTCTCCCAACTTTGAAACACGTTGTTTAAACTTCTAAGACTTAAAAAAGGGAAATAATTTCAATAAACTTAAATATTCTAGTAATTCTTGGGATATTTGCAGAAGCTGAGAACTCTGGCATACTTTCAAGAGGACCCTCTAATAGGACCGCATCCCTGTGGGTGCTTCCCCACACCATGGGTGTAATAAATGATCATATCAACTGAACAGAAATTGAATTTAGGCTGCTGGTGGGTGCAGTGACCATTATTTTCCTATGACTCTCCTAATAGGAACCCAAGTTTCTGAACTTTTACATTTGGGAGGTGAAACAAATATTTTGTAAAAATTGAGCTCCTACTTTAAATTTGACAAGGGATTCTCAGATAATGGTGCACTTGCAATACTTGGTTCTTACCTATATTACAACTTAGTAATATACAACTAAAATTAGTTCTATATTTATTAGGTAGTAAACCCCTTGAAAGAAGAGGCCACATCAAATTATCCTCATATTTCCAGCACCTAGAAAAGTGCCCTTTGAGGAGTGTTTTGTTTTTATCTTGTTTTGTTTTTTTTTAATGGATAATCATGGGAAAAGTGTTAGGGCCAATCATTTCCAAGTGATTGAGTATAGATGTAAAAGGACAATGACTATCCTATTAGGAACCTGAGTTTTTGAGCTCTTACTTTTGGAAGGTGAAACAAATATTTTGTGGAAATTTCCTGCTTTGATAAATTGACCACCAACTTTAAACAAAATAAATTATAGCTAATCATTAGGCCCTTAAGTTTTTCTCTTATGTGAAAGCATGCTATGAATTTTGTAGTTGGGTTGCTTGGTATTGACCACTTCTTACCCTGATGTCACATATATGCCCACGCCCAGGATTTCCATTAATCTGGTTGAAATGATCACATGCAGCTTTGGCAAAAATAGATTGTGATGGATTATGTTCTTCAGCAGTCAGTCAGGAGGAGGAAGACTACTCTAAAAGGGTGAAAGTTGCATAAACCAAAACTTCAATAAGTGGAGAGATAAACTAAGATCTACTTTGTATTGGAGATAAACTGGTTTTATTTTCTAACTGGGTCCTTAACTTCAAGATTAGAAGTGACCCCTTGATCTCTATTACGGCTAGATTTGCATTTCCTGTCCCTCTTACATTCTCATTTGTAATCCTTATTAATTAAGGAGATGGCATTGACTAAATTCTTAAGTCAAATTTAGAGATTTTATTAGGATAAAAAGTTACTTTGATTTGTTTTACTTTGTTTAGTATTCAGTAAGGGTGAGTGAATCAAGAAAGCTTTCTTTTTCCTGGGAATAACCTCCAGTAGGGTTTCCACTGGGTTTTCAAGAAAGAAAACAAATGTTTGGTTAGATTTTGGGGATGTACAAGCAGTGGGAATTATAAGCATTTGGGATACATGTGACAATATACTAGAATTCAGCATTTTCATGGTTTTAGGTAAAATCATAAGTTTGTAAATGTTTCTAGTCTGTGTTGTCATTCACTATTTCTGTGTGACCTAACTTCAGGTTTGGACTTTTTCTTTCTTCCTCTTCTTTAGCCACTCTTGTCATTTATGTGTCTTGCGCCATAGCACAAGTGAGTGTTAGGAGCCATCTTGGGGTCAGAGGATAGTTTCTGGCTGCTGGGAAGTTGCTGGGCAGCTAGGAGACTGTTTTCTAGGTGTGATTTTTTGCATGAGTACAGCAGGAATCATTTCCATGTGCTCAGTGGAAATGGAAAAGTGTATTTTATGAGGAATAAGATGCAGTGGAATTTGGTCAGTTGAAAAGAGTGTAATCAGGGGTATGTGAGTCCAGCCTTTCAGAATTCTGAAACATCTTTAAGTCAGGAGTTCCTGGAGGTATGTGGAATTGATCAGACCTTCCTTAGTCTGCATGCTATTTTGTTTTTTCACTTATATTCAGACTTAATGAAAGAACATAGTGGATGAGTAGTAGAAGGAAATTAGGTATAGAGGGTAAAGAAATCAGGATGAGATCATACTCTTTACATGCATTTGAAAAAAAGGACATATGTCTGTTCTTTTCTGGATCTGTTGACGTTAATGAATGGTCCTTTAGGTCTCAGGAGTTAGGCCTAAGAAGTTAGAAATAGTGGCTGACTTGAACTTGAAAGAAGGAAGAAACACTTTTAATATTAAAATCCCTATTAAAATTCTTCATGGCAAAATTTGAGATCACTTTCAGCAAGAGCCTTTTCAATTGCTTGTAGCTGATTCCTCAAGCATGCAGGGAATCCTTCACTCTTCCCATCCAAGTTTATGTACAGACACAGCTTTTCAGTGTGCTAAGTCCTCACTATAGTGTAATGGTGCAAATGTGCTCTTGGATTAAGTCCATAATCATGAATCCCTCCTTCGTTGCTCTCCCACAACCCTCTGCACCCTTTCTTCCCCCAGCCTGGTATCTTGAACTGAAGTTACTAGTTTGACTTTCCTTGAACCAGAGAAATGAACTCATAGAATGATTTTGAGGTTGAGTAATTATGTCTCCAGGTGTTTGACATTTAAACCTTGAAGCTGAAACAGGAGTCTGGTCTCTCTGTATCCACTTATGATGAATGTCCTTGAAATATTCCACTTAAATCCTCAGCTGTAGTCAGTTTGCACTTCAACTGTGGACATCATTAGGAAATGGAAAAAAGGTGTCTTTCTTCATTAATAATTGGGAGGGCAGCCAGTCCTGGAAGCAAAAACTTTCTTTTGAGTTGGCATGGTCTGACTCCCTGCCCCGCCCCCACCCCCACCCCCAGCCCCACTCCTCTCTAGGTCAGAGTAGAAACTGGTGAGCCCAGCAATGGTGACTTTCTTTGTTAAGTTGTCCATATGTTGACTGATATTTGGCAACCAAATGTTTTAAAACATTTATATACTGTTAGAGTAAATGTTAATAGGAGCAGCCCTGTGTGAAGCTTCTTAGCATTCCAAAGGGGTAAAACAAATCTCCTTGACTCTTGGACTACAAATGTCATCACACTAATGGACAGTTCTATCAATTGCAGGAAATGATCTAAATAATTTTTGAGCAAGATTAAAACAAATATTATAATAGTTACAAGGCTGATTCTAAGGGGCGGTCATTTCCTTTACTTCTGAAAGGCTCCAGAATGATTTGCTTCATTTACTCTGACTTGTGAGTCTTACTGCTTAAGGTGACTATTCAATTTGATAACTTTCCAAAAAAATGTAATGTTTTCTTACTTTTTAATTTTAATTTTTTATTTAAATTCAATTAATTAACATATAACGTATTACTAGTTTCAGAGGTAGAGGTCAGGATTCATCAGTCTTCTATAATACCCAATGCTCATTACATCACATGCCCTCCTTAATGTCCGTCATCCAGTTACCCCATCCCTCCAGCCCCCTCCCTCCAGCAACCCTCAGTTTGTTTCCTATGATTATGAGTCTCTTATGGCTTGTTTCCCTCTCTGATTTCGTCTTGTTTTATTTTTTCCTTTCTTCCCCTCTGATCCTCTGTTTTGTTTCTTAAATTCCACATATGAGTGAGAGCATATGATAATTGTCTTTCTCTGATTGATTTGTTTAGCATAATACCCTCTAGTTCCATCCACATCATTGCAAATGGCAAGATTTTATTTTTTTGATGGCTAATAATCCATATATATCCAGTATATATATTCCATATCATCTTTATCCATTCATCTGTTGATGGACATCTTGGCTCTTTCCATAGTTTGGCTATTGTGGACATTGCTGCTATAAACATTGGGGTGCATGTACCCCTTCGGATCACTACACTTTTATCTTTGGGGTAAATCCCTAGTAATGCAATTGCTGGGTTGTAGGGTAGCTCTATTTTCAACTTTTTAAGGAACCTCTGTACTGTTTTCCAGAGTGGCTGCACCAGCTTGCATTCCCACCAACCAGTATAAGAGGCTTCCCTTTTCTCTGCATCCTCACCAACATTTGTTGTTTCCTGTCTTGTTAATTTTAGCCATTCTAACTGGTGTGAGGTGATATCTCATTGTGGTTTTGATTTGTATTACCCTGATGCCAAATGATGTGGAGCATTTTTTCATGTGTCTGGTGGCCATTTATATGTCTTCTTTGGAGAAATGTCTGTTCATGTCTTCTGCCCATTTCTTGACTGGATTCTTTGTTCTTTTTTTTTTTTGGTGTTGAATTTGATAAGTTCTTAATACATCTTGGATACCAGCCCTTTATTTGATATATCAATTGCAAATGTCTTCTCCCATTCCGTAGGCTGCCTTTTAGTTTTGTTGACTGTTTCCTTTGCTGTGGAGAAGCTTTTTATCTTGATGAAGTCCCAATAGTTCCTTTTTGCTTTTGTGTCCCTGGCCTTTGGAGATGTGTCTAGCAAGAACTTGCTGGGGCCAAGGTCGAAGAGGTTGCTGCCTGTGTTCTCTTCTAAGATTTTGATGGATTCCTGTCTCACATTTAGGTCTTTCATCCATTTTGAGTCTATTTTTGTGTGTAGTGTAAGGAAATGGTCCAGTTTCATTCTTCTGCATGTGGCTCTCAAATTTTCCAAACATCATTTGTTGAAGAGACTTTTTTCCACTGAATATTCTTTCCTGCTCTGTCAAAGATTAATTGAGCCTAGAGTTGAGGGTCCATTTCTGGGCTCTCTATTCTGGTCCATTGACCTATGTGTCTGTTTTTGTGCCAATACCATACTGTCTTGATGATTTCTGCTTTGTAATAGAGTTTGAAGTGGGGGGTTGTGATGTCACCAGTTTTGGTTTTCTTTTTCATTATTCCTTTGGCTATTCAGGGTCTTTTCTGGTTCCATACAAATTTTAGGATTATTTTTTCCAGCTCTGTGAAAAGAGTTGATGGTATTTTGATAGGATTTTCATTGAATGTATAGATTGCTTGAGGTAGAATTGACATCTTCACAATATTTTTTCTTCCAATCCATGAGCATGAAATGTTTTTCCATTTCTTTGTATCTTCCTCAATTTCTTTCATGAGTGTCCTATAGTTTTCTGAGTACAGATCCTTTGCCTCTTTGGTTAGATTTATTCCTAGGTACCATATGGTTTTTGTTGCAATTGTAAATGGGATCTACTCCTTAATTTTTCTTCTCTCACTGTTAGTGTATAGAAATAGAACTGATTTGTGTGCATTGGTTTTATATCCTGCCACTTTGCTGAATTCCTGTATGAGTTCTAGCAATTTTGGGGTGGAGTCTTTTGGGTTTTCCACATAGAGTGTCATCTGTGAAAAGTGAGAGGTTAACTTCTTCTTTGCTGATTTGAATGCCTTTTATTTCTTTTTGTTGTCTGATTGCTGAGGCTAAGACTTCTAGTACTATGTTGAATAACTGGTGAGAGTGGACATCCCTGTCATGTTCCTGACCTTAGGGGAAAAGCTCTCAATTTTTCCCCATTGAGAATGATATTTGCTGTGGGCTTTTCATAGATGGCTTTTATGATATTGAGGTATGTTCCCTCTATCCCTACACTGTGGAAAGTTCTAATCAAGAAAGGATGCTGTATTTTGTCAAATGCTTTTTCTGCATCTATTGAGAGGATCATATGGTTCTTGTCCTTTCTTTTATTAATATAGTGTATTACATTGATTGATTTGTGGATGTTGAACCACACTTGCAGCCCAGGAATAAATCCCACTTGGTTGTGGTGAATATACAGTGGGGTCCTTTTGGCTAGTATCTTGGTGAGAATTTTTGTATCCATGTTCATCAGGGATATTGGTCTGTAATTCTCCTTTTTGATGGGGTCTTTGGTTTTGGGATGAGGGTAATGTTGGCCTCATAAAAAGAGTTTGGAAGTTTTCCTTCCATTTCTATATTTTGAAACAGCTTCAGAAGAATAGGTATTAATTGTTCTTTAAATGTTTGGTAGTATTCTCCTGGAAAACTGTCCCTGGATTCTTGCTATTGGGAGATTTTTGATTACTGCTTCAATTTCCTTGCTGGTTATGAGTCTGTTCAGGTTTTCTATTTCTTTCTGTTTCAGTTTTGGTAGTTTATACATCTCTAGGAATGCATCCATTTCTTCCAGATTGCCTAACTTGTTGGCATATAGTTGCTCACAATATGTTCTTATAATTGTATTTCTTCAGTGTTGGTTGTGATCTCTCTTTCATTCATGATTTTATTTATTTGGGCCATTTATCTTTTCTTTTTGATAAGTCTGGCAGGGGTTTATCAATCTTATTAATTCTTTCAAAGAACCAGCTCCTAGTTTTCTTGATCTGTTCTCCTGTTCTTTTGGTTCTATTTCATTGATTTCTGTTCTAATCTTTATTAATTCTCTTCTCCTGCTGGGTTTAGGCTTTATTTGCCATTCTTTCTCCAGCTCCTTTAGGTGTAAATTAAGTTGTCTGTTTGAGACCTTTCTTGTTTCTTGAGAAAGGCTTGTGTTGCTATATACTTCCTCTTAGGACTGCCTTTGTTGCATCTGAAAGGTTTTGAACTGTTGTGTTTTCATTTTCATTTGTTTCCATGAATTTTTAAAATTCTTCTTTAATTTCCTGGTTTACGCATTCATTCTTTAGTAGGACGCCCTTTAGCCTCCATGTATGTGAGTTCTTTCCAAATTTCATATTGTGATTTAGTTTAAGTTTGAAAGCACTGTGGTCTGAAAATATGCAGGGAATGATCCCAATCTTTTGGTACCAGTTGAAACCTGATTTGTGACCCAGTATGTGATCTATTCTGGAGAATGTTCCACGTGCACTTGAGAAGAATGTGTATTCTGTTGCTTTGGATGGAATGCTCTGAATATATCTGTGAAGTCCATCTGGTCCCATGTGTCATTCAACGCCCTTCTTTCCTTGTTGATCTTCTGTTTAGATAATCTGTCCATTGCAGTGAGTGTGGTGTTAAAGTCCTCCAGTATTATTGTATTATTATTAATGTGTTTCTTTAATTTTGTTATTAATAGTTTTATATAATTGGCTGCTCCCATGGTAGGGGAATGAATATTTACAATTGTTAGATATAGTTGGATAGACCCTTTAAATGATATAATGTCCTTCCTCATCTTTTATTACAGTCTTTGGTTTAAAATCTAATATTTCTGATATAAGGATTGCTACCTCAGCTTTCTTTTGATGTGTTTTAGCATGATAAATTGTTTTGCATCCCCTCACTTTCAATCTGGAAGTATCTTTCAGTCTAAAATGAGTTTCCTGCAGACAGCCTTTAAATGGGTCTTACTTTTTTATCCAGTCTGATACCCTGTGTCTTTTGATTAGGGCATTTTTTTTTTGCTTATTTTTAAAAAAGATTTTATTTATTTATTTGAGAGAGAGAGAATGAGAGAGAGAGCACGAGAGAGGGGAGGGTCAGAGGGAGAAGCAGACTCCCCACTGAGAAGGGAGCCTGATGTGAGACTCTATCCCGGGACTCCAGGATCATGACCTGAGCCAAAGTCAGTTGTTTAACCAACTGAGCCACCCAGGTGCCCTTGATTAGGGCATTTAGCCCATTTACATTCAGAGTAACTATTGAAAGATATGAATTTAGTGCC
This sequence comes from Callorhinus ursinus, assembly GCF_003265705.2. Taxonomy (NCBI): domain Eukaryota; kingdom Metazoa; phylum Chordata; class Mammalia; order Carnivora; family Otariidae; genus Callorhinus; species Callorhinus ursinus. The sequence goes on along the minus strand of NW_027397124.1, from coordinate 1,631,207 downwards.
ATTGCATAGTCACTGTTTCTGTATGTTGTCTCTATTCCTTTCTGGTCTATGTTGCTTTTGGGCTCTCTTTGCTTAAAGGATCCCCTTTAATATTTCTTTCAGGACTGGTTTAATGATCATAAATTCTTTTAGTTTCTGTTTGTCCTGGAAGCTTTTTATCTCTCCTATTTTGAGTGACATTATTGCTGGATAAAGTATTCCTGGCTGCATATTTTTCTCATTTCTCATATTTTTCTGCATTTCTCTCATATCATGCCAGTCCTTTCTGGCCTCCTAGGTCTCTGCGTGTATATTTGCTGCCAGTCTAATGTTTCTACCCTTGTAGGTTACGGACCTCTTGTCTGGAGCTGCTCTCAGGATTGTCTGTTTCTGAGATTTACAAGTTTCACTATTATATGTCGATGTATTGACCTATTTTATTGATTTTGAGGGGGGTTCTTTGTGTCTTCTGGACTTGAATGCATGCTTTCTTCCCCAGATTAGGGAAGTTCTCTGCTATAATTTGCTCCAGTATACCTTCTGCCTCTCTCCCTCCTCTTCTTCTGGGATCCCAATTATTATAATATTATTTTGCTTTATGGTATCACTTATCTTTCAAATTCTCCCCTCATGATCCAGTGTTTCTCTTTTTCTCAGCTTCTTTATTCTCCATCATTTTGTCTTCTATATTGCTAATTCTCTCTTCTGCCTCATTTATCCTAGCAGTTAGAGCCTCCATTTTTTATTGCATTGCATTAATAGCCTTTTTGGTTTTGACTTGATAAGATTTTAGTTCTTTTATTTCTCCATAAAGGGATTCCCTAGTGTCTTCTATGCTTTCTTTTCAAGCCCAGCTAGTATCTTTATAATCGTTATTCTGAACTCTAGTTCTGACATCTTACTTATATCCATACTGATTAGGTCCCTGGCAGTCAGATACTGCCTCTTATTCTTTTTTGAGTTGAGTTTTTCTGTCTTGTCATTCTGCAGAAAGTGGTCGCTTTTCTATTTGTAGAGTTGCAGCTCTTCTTTTCTTAGATCTCTCGTTGAATTCACAGGTTTTCAGAATGATTTGATAGCTATCTAGCTGAATTTCTGGGACCAGATGAAACTAATGTCTACTACTCCTCCACCATTGTGGACTTAAATGAGCAACTGTAATGTTTTCTTATTGATATTTTAATTCTCTTCTGACGGAGAAACACTTTGTTTGCTCAAGGCTGTCAAATGTATTTTATAGGTGTTTGGGACATATATGGGCCACTGCTACATTTGTGTTTGGCTTTGTCTGGAATGTACTACTCATTCCTGACTGGCCATTTATGGGAAGGATGGGGACAAACTGAAAGGAATAACTGAAATCAAATTTAACTAAAACAAATTTAACAGAAAATATTAGCTTGGATATTGGAGAACTCCATGGCATGAGCACTAAGCTTGAAAGTCCCAGTGTCTCACCCCTAAGGAGATGTTTCTGATCTCATTAGTTTCACAAATAAATTTGTGCTCATTGACTTAGCCTGCTTACATTGGATAGATACCACTTTGAACTTTAAAGCCCTTTTCAGTCTCTTCTTTGAGACATTAACATCCTAGGAATAGTAATGTGTACATCCACAACTAACACTTGCTCAGCACTTTGCAACTTACTGTAGCACCTGGTGATGACTTCCACATGAATAATCCTCTCCATTAGCCTGGTGGTCTCCAGAGCAGTCCAGGCCAGGGAGCAGTAATCAGCACAAGGTAGATGATAAGTGTATATTTACATTTGATCATCACAATAACCCAGAGATAAATAGGGCAGAGATGAAGAAACCTAGACCCAGAGAGAGGGAATGCATTCCTCATGGCTGTAGTAAAAAATGACAGAGCCAGAAGTCAAACCCAGTTCTTCTGACCTCCAATGCAGAGCTCATTTCATGCCACTCTTACTGATGAGGAACTGTCATTAATAGTTTAAATAGTTGGTAGGCATACAGGATGTTCTGGAAAGCCCCTAAGTCTTATGTTCCTCTTTTGTCAACCATCCCCATTGACTATATAGTGAAATCATATGAGGTCTACCATGTGCCATGTTCTGGGGCAAGTGTTTTCTACACAATTTTTTTAATTCTTGCAACAACCTGGGGGTACATACAATCATTATCCTCATGTTACTGTTGAAGAGACAGAGGCACAGAAGGGTGAAGTAACTTGCCCAACTTTCAGCTGGAATTGGACCTCAGGTTATTTGTCTCTAGAGCCCATGCTCTTAAGTCAAGAGACCTCATGTTTTCACTACTGCAGTGCAATGTGGTGTTGACTTTTAGAGTATGATGCCTCACTAAGCCCATTTTCACCAGGAAACTAATACCTGAGGTTGAAGCCTTCTGAGGGGATCCTGAGTTGGTTAGCTCATATCAGGATGTGTTCTCCAACAGTCACCCTTATCCAGCACCCCACCTTTTAGTGCACAAATCTATCCTCTCCCCCTTGAGGAAGGTACACAGAGGAATCATCTTTTCCAGCCCTTAAGAGAGAAAGCAGATTCCCTCTGCTTTCTACATCCAGTCAAAACAACACTATCCCAATTTTTCTCTATCAAGCCTGCTTTCTGCGTTTTGGTCAGTCTTTAGTCTTCCCTGGATCTTCATTCATGTCTACATACCACTTTTAAGATATGGAGACAAAAATTGACACAATAGCTTTAATAGACAATTAACTAAAACTAACTAGAGCCTTGGGTCTATTTTCTAGTGTTTGCATATCATTCCTCCATTACTGCACCCCGGCTCCATGCTAGCTATTCAGTAGCAGCATTGGCTAATGTTCAATGTGTGAACACTCTAACTCCTTGGGTCTTGCCAGTCTTGTTCGGGTGGTCTTATTGAAGGATGTTTTTTTAACCTCAAGATATGATGACTTAGATTAAACTCTTGAACTTCATTCTGGTTTTCATGAGCTATTAATAAATTAATAAATTTATTAATTCAATATAAATGCCCTTCCATTAAAAGAAAGACTTTTGATAAATTATTGTAATCCTGTATACACTTTATAAATTATGTTATTTCGTGTAGAAATCTAAACACAGATTGCCAAGACTGTACACTTTCTTGAGCTAGCTAACTCATTGGATCACACATACACACAGACACACATACAAATGTTTGAGAAAGTTTTTCTCCACAAATCCAGGGTAAGTTATAGCATGATCATATGCAACTTTGTGTTCTACTATGCTATAAAGGAAAGTGGTGAAAAGTACAATTATTTTAGACTCATGACTGAGTTGGGAAAATCCTAGAAAAGACAGGGAATTGCTATATATTGGCATAAAGACAAGTAGATAATTCAGAACGTTGTTGTATGTTCTACAAGTGTTGGAATCTTTGTGCTAAAGATTTCCTATTCAAATTTAATAGTATTCAATGGATTACACAGAAATATGTTTTTTATTATATAGCTATAATTTGACCATAAGTATAATACAATAAAGTAATAAAACATTTCACTGTCTCTTTGGAGAGAGACAATTTTTTAGTTATAAAATTACAATCACTGTATTCTCAAGGTACATAAATGAATTCATTACTCAGGACAGATTCAAGCATAGAATACTATTTTAATAATGTAAACCTTTAAGAATATACTTAATTATTCCTAAAATAAATCTAACATTGATATGGCTCATTTTTATGATTTAAATATTGGGAAGAACACAAGAAATATAAATACAGAGTTAAAATAAAGCTAGATATAAGGACATCTTATTGTTGTTAATTGCTGTTTAAATAATTATTTTGCTGGTAGGTGTGTTTGTGCAAGTATGTATGTATGTTGGTGTGTGTGTGCATGCATGCAGTATATGTGTACACACATGTGTATGACATATGCCTCCATGGGTGGTGTGTGACCATGCATATGCTGTGTGCATGCGATACATGCAAGTATGTACACATGTTTCCATGCATGCATGTGCAGGCATGACACACGTATGTATTGTGCAGCACATGGTATATGAACATGTGTGCATGTGTCCCTGCATGTGCATGCGCACATGTATGGCATATGTGCTGTGTGCATACAAGGCATGTGTACACACATGTTCCCATGTGCTGTGCATGTGTGGTGTCTGTGCATGCATTATGCCAGTGTATGCATGTGTCTGTGCATGTGATGTGCATGTGTGCCTGTATGTGTATATATGTATGTGTGTTGTGAATCCAGAAACAATGTGAGTTTAGGCTTCTGCTCTAGAATTGGCTCTGCCTTCCTGGATCTTGCTGCGTTTTGACAATATCTGAAACAGAAGCTTTATAGCCTGAGACTACTAATTACACAGACTACATTTTTCTTGCTGGATTTCTCATGACATTGCTTGTGACACACAACATTAATGTCCAGACTCTGAAAAAGTTTCTTCTTTTTTTTAATGAGATAAATGTGCATACAGCTGTTTTCAGATACAGATGTTTTCTCATGGTAACCATTGACTTTCAGCAATACATCCTGGAGGGACAAGAGAGGTTGAGAGGAAATGGAACACTAAGGAAACAAGAGGCATTCCCCAGCCGCCCCAACCCACCTGTGTTCCACCCCAGGCCAGTTGCCTCTCATCTTCATAGTTTTGTCTCTGTTTTTGCTAATTTTTTTTCTATTTTCTGTCCTTCTTACTGTCTTAACTTCTCTAATTCCACCCACCTATTCCTTACATTCAAGAGTTTTCATAGTCTAAAGCCTGCCAAAGCCCCTTCAGTCCACCCTAACCGTAATTTCTCTGTGTGTATCCCAGGGCCAGGCACTGTTGTAAGCACTTTCCATATTTTATCTTGTATGATCCTCCCAATAACTCCACAAGGTAAACACTATTATTATCTCATTTCTATTGCTTTTGAAAGTAAAATTCACATTAAACATTTGCTCAAGATCACACAGATATTGAGCAGAAGATTGGAGCCAAATCATGTTATGTCTGTTGCCACCACATTACAACACCCACTCTCTCTTCTCTGAACACTTTTAGCATATGTTTTGGTAATATATTCTAATTTTTAGTAATAGGTCATTTGCTCTCTGGACATTGCTTTGTTTCTTGTGACTAGATCCCATTTATTCAAAGAGATTGTGATCATCCTGTGTCTCTCAACTAGAAAGTTTTCTGAATGTCTTTGGATTTTTTTTTTACCATTTTATTTAGTTTATCCTATTTTTATTATGCTTCATACACCCCCTTCCTTCTTTCTGTCTTTCGTATATCCTCCCTTTTCATTTCAATGCTTATTGTATGGAAATTAAATTTTATTTCTGTCATTTATTGGGTTTCCTTTGAACTTGTTAAATGTAACGTAAATCAGTAACTTTCTTGCTCTTCTAGAAAAATACAGGGACTTATAACCAAACTCCAATAACCCCAACATGCCCATATGCTATTGCTGCCCAGTCTTTGAGACTGATCTATTTTGTAAACCTCACAAATTAGATGTTACCAGTGTTGATTTTTATTATTTAAACTCCTTGTTTAGTTTTATTCCAATTTACCAATTTGAATTTACTGATTTCTTTGCTGGTCATTTCTTTTAACCATAGATTTCATCATAGATTTTCCTTCTGAATCATTTTCCTTCTTCCCAAAATTCTTCCATTAGAAATTTTTCAGATTTTTTAAAGTCTGAAAATGTTTTGATTATTGCAAAAAAAGAAAAAAAGAAAAAGAAAGCTTTGCTCATGAGACATTTGCTTGACATATACCATTCTATATGAACAGAAAATGTCACCATTTTGAAGGCATTCCACTCTTATTTGTCTTTCACTATTGCTGCTGTGAAGTCTGCTGTCTGTCTAATTGTTCTTTGGTTGGTGATCTAGATTTTTTTTTTTTTTTTGGGTGTTTCTAAGATCTTTTCTCTCCTTAAAACTGTTTCTCAATTTGACTAGGTTTTGAAGAATTAATGTTTTATTTTTGTTTACTTGCTTGGGGCACTTTGTATTTCTTTTATTTGTGGATTCATGATTTTAATTGATTCTGAAAATTTTTCAGCTATTCTCTACATATTTCCTGTACTCTACACTTTTACTCTTGCTAAGATTCCAATTATATGCATGTTAGAGTTTCTTATTCTTTCCTCCACATCTCATAACCTCTCACATTTTTCCTTCTTTTTCCCCTCTGTACTATATTTTAGTAATTTATCACATTTATATTCCAGCCTAGCTGAGGCATGTGTTTAGTTTTTCAGGGCAATTTTTTCAGTTCTATCTTATTATCTTACTTGTGATTTTCCTCTTATATTTTAACCTCTAAGCTTCACTGGCATGTATGTATGTGTGAAGCTGAGAATGTTGAAATAAATGCAGCTGTTCTTACTTCAATAATCAGGCATGTGAATACTGGCCCAGATTTTCATCCTATGTAACTTTATGGGAACTCTCCCAAGACATGATTCAGATGAGTGACCTTAAACAACCACCTCCCTGTTCATCCATCAATCATTCACAAATCCATCTGTTTCTGAGTAGGTTATTGCAATTGCACTGAAATACCTAGTGTCTACAGTCTCAGGGGAAATGTGTTGCAATCCTCATCAATGGTAATTTTCTTTAAGGAAATGTTAGTACAGAAAATAAGACTTTCACAATAAATTGTAAGTATGACTGCATTATCTGTACCTACTTCAACAAAACCAAGGACAATGATTATAGTGGTTTGGACTGCACATGGTGGAACTAGTAGTTTACCAGTAAGGAAACTTTTTCTTGAGGTGAAGGAGAAAAGCTCCATATTTCCCATCTGCTCATGCCTTGACCATAAATGTACTGTTTTAATTTTTGCTTTGCTGAATTAGTATGCTTACCTTAGATTGCTGAGTTTCCACATTATTTTCTTCAGTTGAATCTGTATATCTTTATTCAGAAGATGTCTTTGAATGGAGACATTTGGAAATGTTCCATAATGTGGGAAACATGTTAAGTTGTGTGTGTGTGTGTGTGTGTGTGTGTGTGTGTGTGTGTGTGTGTGTATGTTGGGTATTGAAGGGCAGTGAAGGACATAGGAAGAAAGAATGAAAAAGATGTGACTGCTGTCTTCATCTTCATTTTCATAATTATATCACTTCTAATTGGGATTTCATTTTGAAAATATAGTACAGCCACAATCTTAATCACCAACCAACACCAACCATCTGTCTCAGAAGTACAAGAATCCACCATTTCTATAGGTACTGCTGATTCCTCCTCCTCTTAAATCTCCTCAACTATGGGACACCTTATAAGCCTTTTCTGTTAGTTTCCAGTGCTTCCCTCTATAGTCCACTTCCTTGGTGAGATCATTCACTTCATGGTTTTCAATAACACCTTTATGTCATCGATTTTTAAATATTGTTGAACCTAGATGCTACTTTGCAAATTATTTACTAGCCATCTTCATTTGGATTCCTTCAATCACTTCAAGTTCCACATGTACAAAATCAAAATTATTAGCTTCCTCTTCAAATTAATTTCTCTTCTTAACTTCCTAACTCATTTTAGAGATCCCACCAGGTTCTCTTGTTAAAACTTTTGTAATCATTTAAAACTCTTATCTTCCTTTTATCCCCTTGGCTAGAACTGATTTGTCTATTAGGCATAGTAAGCACAATGGACAGGTCTTATGATAGTCTTAGAGGACCAGGAAAATGTTTTAATTTCTTTTAAAAGATAAAGAAAAAATTAGGTTAAAAAACCTGTTTTAATGTATAATACTGATACATTCCTCTTTATACCAATGAAATAACTATATATATACATTTTGTGGAAGAAGGAAATCATGAAGGTAAAAGTGCCTAGCCCTCCATGACTAATCAGTCCTTGAGTCTTTTGATTCTTTCATGGCATGTGTCTCTTTCCTTTTTAATTTTTCTTTGTTGTGATAAGTCTAACTTCTTCACTGCTTCATTTCTGAATAATATCTGCTGAATGCTATTGGAAACTTAGGATAACATATGTGAATGGATTGGACAGAGAGGAAGTCTTCCATAAAAGCTAAGTGAACCCAACTTTATGACTCACTAAATAAGCAAAAGTAGAAAGAAAACTCGCCTTAAAATCAAGAAAACTAGTGGCTTGGGACTTGATAAATCTGAGTCTTGATTTTCTTACTTTTAAACTGGTTCAATAATCAGTCTACATTCCTTACAGTGTGGTGGTGAGAACCAGTACTTAATGGAGTTGAAGTAATTGTATAAACTTTTAAGTGTTATATTATGACATCCTTCAAGTTGATCCTTGGACCAAGAATATACACAGATTCCCTGAATTTAACAAATTTAAACCCTAACTGACTTCAAGGCTTTTAACTTGGTCCCACTCTCTTTCTTTCACCTATTTTCCCACCAGACTCCCATGTGCAGATCTCTAAGTCTTCTATCATCCTCACATCTACACCTCTGCTTATAGCAACGCTATCACTGAAATTCTTGTTATGGTCCCCTATAACTCTGAAATGTATTGCCAACTCTGTGTGGTATTTTTCCAACCAGTTTCTATACTCCTTAAGGACAGATTTTATTCTCTTTGTTTATCTCATAGAGGAACATCTTGTATATGTTTGATGTAATTACTTGATTCCCATGCCTTTGTATATGCTTTTCCTCCAATCACAACACATCCTCCTTCCCAGCCACCTCTCTATAGCCCACTTATCTTTCAGAGGCTCACTCAAGGCCTGAATTCTTCATAAAGTGTTTCCACTACTGTGCCCCTGGGACTTCTTTCTTCATTGAACTTCAGTTGCACTTCCTGAATAGTTTAGCACCTGGCTGCACAGCGTGTGCCTTTCTAGAAGTGAAAGAAGAGAATGTGTGTAGGTAAAAGCATTGTCCACATTGTAAAGGGATTAAAAAACATATTGGGTTGGCATATTTTGAGCCCAGTATATATTTTGCATAATTAAAAATGATCAGTGTAAGATTATCTTCATTAAGAAATGCAACATAAAGGGGATCTAGGTGACCCAAATGCAGACTAAAATAGTATCTTTTTGTTGTCGTTGTTGAGAGAATAGCAGTTCAGGATTTAAAAACTACCAAGGAAATTAAAATACAGGCATTTGAGGTCCAATGTGGCCTTAAAGAAGCTGACTACAACAATATTCTGTGTAATACATGTGTGGTAACCTAACTCTGCTCCAGGAACCATAGCTGGCTTGACACCTCCCTTCCCTGCCTAATTGCTATGATTAATTTTTGCACTTGTAATACAATACTTGGCTCTGTACTATAACAGGGACTCAAAGGTCTCAAAGCTGTTCAATTCCTGAATAACTAAAGAAATTCATGAGTGACCTGAAGGTGCTGAACAGCCTTTATGAATAGCAAATGGCTGTAAGGTTTGAATGTGAGATCTTTCTAGATTCCTGATGGTATAGGTATGGTGTGTGAATTCTTTCTATGGTATGAGCGAAATATCTAATGACTGCAAATTGCTTATTTTGGACCATTTTGAACCTGGTTTTAACATCAGGGGGAAAAACACACCATATCTGCTAAGTAAAGAGTCAGACAAGGCATTTTATTGCAGTCTGGTCCCAGTGAGTGCCTGTGGCCCACCTCAAGCTTTGAGTTTGGAACCTGAGGAACACGATGGCTGACTACTGGGGCACATGTCTGCACCAATTTCCTCTCCCTTCCTCTCTGACTCCCTCCTCTTTCTCTCAAACTTTCTGGTATATACACGTAAGAGAAACCTAGAGAAATTTCTGCTCCATATCTGTTAATGGGCTTGGAATGAAGGGGAAAAAAACCCCTCAAAATGACAAAATAATAACACTACTCCTGAGCAAAATTATGGTATAGCTGTAAGTCACAGGAGTGCTCAACATAAATTATGGATAAATCCTGCCACTGAAAAGTGAGAACATCCTCATCAGGGGCACAGGTCATAAATGGAAATAGATTGACAGAACTTCAGGCTGTCTAATTCTTAGGCTTCTCCTGACCTCTGTGAACCCGTAGTCTTAGGATCCCAACAGTTTTAAGGCTCCTTAGTTGATCCTAACAGGGCTGCCACACAAAATGGAAACCTGGGCATGGAGGAGGGCTTCCTTTGAAGATTTATCTATTTAATATAGAGATGAGGCTTCCTGTGTGGTTATACTATGATATGCTCTGTAAGGTGGCCATTCCAACTGGATTAACAGCAGAGTATCTACCTTCCAAACTAGAGCAGAAGATAAGAAAGAAGGAAAAAAACAAGACCTCCTTCCTCTACCCCTTGCCCAAACAAAACCATTTTGTACTGACTCAATTTTTTCTTCTACATTGGATCAGAGGTTTTGTGAATTTGGAACACAATCAAATTCATTTTTATTTGGCAATACTCAATAACTGGAAAGTATAAATCTTCCTATGAATGGAGGGAGCATAGAAAGAGTATGCAGCTATACTTTTCTTGATTAACTTTTGAAATGTTCATTTTTCTGAAAAAAGTTATAAGAAACAAGAAATTCAGTTAGTGCAGTGAATAGATATCTAAGTGAAGAAAATCAAATCAGTGAAACAGAAAGCAAACTTGAAGAGTTTTTAAAAAATAGAAAGGAAAAAATAGAGAGATGAAAACATAAGAGAAAAAAATAATAGTTGTGGAGGGCATTTATCAGAGATGCAGTCAATGGATAATAAGCATAAGGATAATAAGTCAAGGGATAATGAGCTTGCTGATATAACAGAACAATTTAATATAAATAATAAGAAAGCATTGAAAAATTTTCTTGACCTAAAAAAAGACTTCAGTGACAATATTTAAAATGATCTAGGTAAAATAATTAAAAACCTACTCTTAGAGATCATACCAAAAATTTTAAACACTGGAGACAAAAAAAATTCTGCAAGCATTTAGGAAACAAAGCCATGAGGCCATGAGGCTAACTACAGACACACCTTTAAAACAGTAAATACAAGGGCCATCTCGGTGGTGCAGTCCACTGAGCATCTGATCCTTGGTTTCAGCTCAGGTCACCATCTCATGGTTGCCATCTCAAGGTCATGAAATTGGGCCCTGTGTTGGCCTCTGCACCTAGCGTGGAATCTGCTTGAAATTCGTTTTCCCTTTCCCTCTCCTTCTGCCCCTCCTTCTTGTGCTTTCTCTCTCTCTAAAATAAATAAATAAATTTGAAAAGCTCCCCAAAACAGTAATACCAGAAGAAAATTTGGCCCAATAATGAGAACTTTGAAGAGAAATATGCAAACCTCGCGGGGAAGAAACTGATCACTGTCCCTAGCATTCACTCTCCCTTTCTTCTTTTTCAAAACAGAAACTCTTGATTTTAGCTGGTCATGTGGCTCCCCGCATAGACACTACATTTCACAGCCTTGCTCCTACTTGGGTGTGGTCATATGACAGTGCAGGTCAGTAAGATAGCATCAGAATTGATGTGTCAAGTCATCCTCTTAAAGATGAGGCTGCTTGGGTTGGGCTCTTGTGTTCTTTCCCTTAAATTGGAATGTCCCTCAAATTGGAATGTCCCTCAAATTGGAACGCCTAAACCTTTGGGAGGATGTCAGTACCTGGAGGACTTGTTGGGTCTGCACATCAAAGGAGCCTGGGTCTCTGAGTGAATCTGGGCTGTTGGACTTCCTACTAACTGCTGATTGCTCCCTTTGGACTGTTACATGTGAGAGAAGTAGACTTCTTCCTTGTCTGAACATATAATATTGTTAGGGCAATGTAGCTTTTATGCTAACTGAAATGCCCAAGGCTTGTGTATACAGGCAAGTTGTCAATTATGAATGATGCCAAAGAAAAGCTTTACTAAAAAAAGGAGTAATAACCTTTCAACAAATGTTTCTGTAGCGATTGGATATCTATAGGCAAAATAGAAATCTCGACCTAAAACTTATGCCTTATATAAAAATTAACTCAAAATGGACTACAGACTTAAATGTAAAGTGTAAAACTATAGAGCTTTTAGAAAAAATAAAAGAAAATCTTTGGGAGCTAGGTAAAAAGTTTATAGCTATAACAACAAAAGTGTAATCCATAGAAGGAAAAATTGACAAATTGGCCCCATCAAAATTAAAAATGTTTACTCTGTGAAAGCTCATGTGAAGAGAGGGAAAAGACAAACTACATACTAGGGCAAAAGTATGTGTAAACCACATAATGAACAAAGGGTTAGTATCTACAATATACAAAGAACTCTTAAGACTCAATAGTAAAAAACAAAACAATCCTGTTAGAAAATAAGCAAAATACATGAACAGGCATTTCAACAGAGTCAATATACAGATGGAAAATCAGCCCATGAAAAGATGTTCAACATCACTGGCCACCAGGGGAACGCAAAATAAAACTATAATGATATATTACTACACATTTATCAAAACAGCTAAGGTAAAAAAAAGTGATGATGCCAAATATTGGCAAGGATGTGAAAAAAAACTGGATCACTCATACATTGTTGGTGGAATGTAAAATGGTATATATAATCACTCTGGGAAACAGGTTGGCTGTTCATAGCAGGTTTACTTTAAATAGCTCCAAAATGGAAACAGCCTTGGTGTCTTTTAATAGGCAAATGGTTAACAAACTGTGGTATATCCAGAATATCAGTCAGCAACAAAAAGGAACAAAATATTAATACACTCAATTAATTATTAAAATGACCTACGAACTCAACAGGAGATTGAAGAAAAGAATAGCAGCAGCTCTCTGAACAGAAAAGCGACCACTTTCTGGAAGAATGGCAAGACGGAAAAAAATCACCTCAAAAAAAAAAAAAAAAGAAGAGACAGTACCGACTGCCAGGGACCTAATCAATAGACATTTGTAAGATGTTGGAACTAGAGTTCAGAGAGACGATTTTAAAGATTTTAGCCAGGCTTGAAAAAAGCATGGAAGATATTAGAGAAACCGTTTCTGGAGAAATAAAAGAACTAAAATCTAACCAAGTCGAAATCAAAAAGGCCACTAATGAGCTACAGTAAAAAATGGAGGCTCTACCTGCTAGGGTAAATGAGGCATAAGAGAGAATTAGTGATATAGAAGACCAAATGTTGGAGAATAAAGAAGCTGAGAAAAAGAGATAAACTACTGGATCACGAGGACAGAATTTAAGAGATAAGTGATACCATAAGATGAAAGAATATTAGAATAATTGGGATCCCAGAAGAAGAAGAAAGAGAGAGAGGGCAGAAGGTATATTATAGCAGAGAACTTCCCTAATTTGGGGAAGGAAACAGGTATCAAAATCCGGGAGGCACAGAGAACCCACCTCAAAATCAATAAAAATAGGTCAACACCCTGACATCTAATAGGAGAACTTACGAGTCTCAGAGACAAATGGAAAATCCCGAAAGCAGCTCGGGAGAAGAGGTCTGTAACCCACAATGGTAGAAACATTAGATTGGCAACAGACCTATCCACAGAGACCTGGCAGGCCAGAAAGGACTGGCATGATATATTCAGAGCACTAAATGAGAAAAATATGTAGCCAAGAATACTATATCCAGCTAGGCTGTCATTGAAAATAGAGATAAAAAGCTTCCAGGACAAACAAAAACTAAAGGATTTACAAACACGAAAGCAGCCCTACAAGAAATCTTGAAAGGGGTCCTCTAAGCAAAGAAAGAGCCTAAAAGCAGCATAGACCAGAAAGGAACACAGACAATATATAGTAACAGTCACCTTACAGGCAATACAATGGCACTAAATTCATACCTTTCAATAGTTACCCTGAATGTAAATGGGCTAAATGCCCCAATCAAAAGACACAGGCTATCATATTGGATAAAAACACAAGACCCATCGATATGCTGTTTGTAAGAGACTCATTTTAGACCCAAAGACACCCCCAGATTGAAAGTGAGGGGGTGGAAAATCATTTGCCATATAATGGACACCAAAAGAAAGCTGGGGTGGCAATCCTTCTATCAGACAAATTAGATTTTCAACGAAAGACTGTAATAAGAGATGAGGAAGGACACTATATCCTACTTAAAGGGTCTATCAAAGAGAAGAAGATCTAACAATTGTAAATATCTATGCCCCTAACATGGGAGCAGCCACTTACCCAAGCCAATTAATAACAAAAGCAAAGAAACACATGGACAACAATACAATAATAGTGGGGGACTTTAACACCTTCCTCACTGAAATGGACAGATCATCTAAACAAAAGATCAACAAGGAAAGAAAGACTTTAAATGACACACTGGACAAAATTGACTTCAGAGATATATTCAGAACATTCCATCCCAAAGCAACAGAATACACATTCTTCTCTAGTGCCCATGGAACATTCTCCAGAATTGATCACATCCTAGGTCACAAATCAGGTCTCAACCAGTACCAAAAGATTGGGATCATTCCTTGCATATTTTCAGACCACCATGTTTTGAAACTAGAACTTAATCACAAGAGGAAAGTTGGAAAGAACTCAAATACATGGAGGCTAAAGGGCATCCTACTAAAGAATGAATGGGTCAACCAGGAAATTAAAGAAGAATTAAAAAAATTCATGGAAACCAATGAAAATGAAAACACAACTGTTCAAAATCTTTGGGATGCAGCAAAGGCAGTCCTAAGAGGTAACTATACAGCAATACAAGCCTTTCTCAAGAAACAAGAAAGGTCTCAAATACACAACCTAACCCTACACCTAAAGGAACTGGAGAAAGAACAGCAAATAAAGCCTAAACCCAACAGGAGAAGAGAAATAATAAAGATCAGAGCAGAAATCTGCTCCAGTGAAATAGAAACCAAAAGAACAGTAGAACAGATCAACAAAACTAAGAGCAGGTTATTTGAAGGAATTAACAAGATTGATAAACCCCTGGCCAGATTTATCAAAAAGAAAAGAGAAGGACCCATATAAATAAAATCATGAATGAAAGAGGAGAGATCACAACCAACACCAAAGAAATACAAACAATTATAAGAACATATTATGAGCAACATATGCCAGCAAATTAGATAATCTGGAAGAAATGGATGCATTCCTACAGATGTATCAACTACCAAAATTGAACCAGGAAGAAACAGAAAACCTGAACAGACCTATAACCACTAAGGAAGTTGAAGCAGTCATCAAAAACACTCCCAACAAACAAGAGTCAGGGCCAGAGGGGAATTCTACAAAACATTTAAAGAAGAATTAATACCTATTCTTCTGAAACTGTTCCAAAAAATAGAAATGGAAGGAAAACTTCCAAACTCCTTTTATGAGGCCTCCATTAACTTGATCCCCAAACCAGACAAAGACCCCATGAAAAAGGAGAATTACAGACCAATATCTCTGATGAACATGGATGCAAAAATTCTCACCAAAATACTAGCCAGTAGGATCCAACAGTACATTAACATGATTATTCACCACGACCAAGTGGGATTTATCCCTGGGCTGCAAGGTTGGTTCAACATCCATAAATCAATCAATGTGATACAATACATTAATAAGAGAAAGAACAAGAATCATATGATCCTCTCAATAGATGCAGAAAAAGCATTTGACAAAGTACAGCATCCTTTCTTGTTCAAAACTCTTCAGAGTATGGGGATAGAAGGTACATACCTCAATATCATAAAAGCCATCTATGAAAAACCCACAGTGAATATCATTCTCAATGGGGAAAAACTGAGACCTTTTCTCCTAAGGTCAGGAACACGGCAGGGATGTCCACTCTCACCACTGCTCTTCAACATAGTGCTAGAAGTCCTAGTCACAACCATCAGACAACAAAAAGAAATAAAAGGCTTCTGAATTGGCAAAGAAAAGTCAAACTGTCACTCTTTGCAGATGATATGATACTTTATGTGGAAAACTCAAAAAACTCCACCCCCAAACTGCTAGGACTCATACAGGAATTCAGTAAAGTGGCAGGATATAAAATCGATGCACAGAAATCAGTGGTATTCCTATACACTAACAACAAGACAGAAGAAAGAGAAATTAAGCAGTCGATCCCATTTACAATTGCACCCAAAACCATACGATACCTAGGAATAAATCTAAACAAAGAGGCAAAGGACCTGTACTCAGAAAACTATAAAATACTCATGAAAGAAATTGAGGAAGACACAAAGAAATGGAAAAATGTTCCATGCTCATGGATTGGAAGAACAAACATTGTGAAGATGTCAATGCTACCTAGAGCAATCTACACATAAAATGCAATCCCCATCAAAATACCATCCACTTTTTTCAAAGAAATGGAACAAATAATCCTAAAATTTGTATGGGACCATAAAAGACCCCGAGTAGCCAGAGGAATGTTGAAAAAGAAAAGCAAAGCTGGCGGCATGACAATTCCAGACTTCTAGCTCTATTACAAAGCTGTCATCATCAAGACAGTATGGTACTGGCAGAAGAACAGACACATAGATCAATGGAACAGAATAGAGAGCCCAGAAATGGATCCTCAACTCTATGGTCAACTAATCTTTGACAAAGCAGGAAAGAATGTCCAGTGAAAAAAGACAGTCTCTTCAACAAATGGTGTTGGGAAAATTGGACAGCCACATGCAGAAGAATGAAACTGGACCATTTTCTTACACCACACACAAAAATAGACTCCAAATGGTTGAAAGACCTCAATGTGAGACAGGAGTTCATCAAAATCCTAAAGGAGAACACAGGCAGCAACCTCTTCGACCTCAGCCGCAGCAACTTCTTCCTAGAAACATCGCCAAAGGCAAGGGAAGCAAGGGCAAAAATGAACTCTTGGGACTTCATCAAGATCAAAAGCTTTTGCACAGCAAAGGAAACAGTCCACAAAACCAAAAGACAACCGACAGAATGGGAGAAAATATTTGCAAATGACATATCAGATAAAGGGCTAGTATCCAAAATCTATGAAGAACTTCTTAAATTCAACACCCAAAGAACAAATGATCCAATCAAGAAATGGGCAGAAGACATGAACAGACATTTTTCCCAAGAAGACATCCAAATGGCCAACAGACACATGAAAAAGTGCTCAGCATCGCTTTGCCTCAGGGAAATCCAAATCAAAACCTCAATGAGATACCACCTCACACCAGTCAGAATGGGTATAATTAACAAGTCAGGAAACGACAGATATTGGCAGGGATGCAGAGAAAGGGGAACCCTCCTACACTGTTGGTGGGAATGCCAGCTGGTGCAGCCACTCTGGAAAACAGTATGGATGTTCCTCAAAAAGTTGAAAATAGAGCTACCCTACAATCCAGCAATTGCACTAGTGGGTTTTTACCCCAAGGATACAAATGTAGGCATGCAAAAGGGTACCTGTACCCCGATGTTTAGAGCAGCAATGTCCACAATAGCCAAATGTAGAAAGAGCCAAGATGTCCATCGACACATGGGAATGAAATCGTGCCATTTGCAACGATGTGGATGGAACTGGGGGTATTATGCTGAGCGAAATAAGTCAGTCAGAGAAAGACATGTATCATATGATCTCACTGACATGAGGAATTCTTAATCTCAGGAAACAAACTGAGGGTTGCTGGAGTGATGGGGGTTGAGAGGGATGGGGTGGCTGGGTGACAGACATTGGAGAGGGTATGTGCTATGGTAAGTGCTGTGAATTGTGTAAGACTGTTGAATCACAGACCTATACCTCTGAAACAAATAATACATTATATGTTAAAAAAAATAGAAGATAGCAGGAAGGGCAAAATGAAGGGGGGGTAATCGGAGGGGGAGATGAACCATGAGAGACTATGGACTCTTAGAAACAAACAGAGTTCTAGAGGGGATGGGGGTGGGGGATGGGTTAGCCTGGTGATTGGTATTAAAGAGGGCCCGTACTGAATGGAGCACTGGATGTTATATGCAAACAATGAATCATGGAACACTACATCAAAAACTAATGATGTAATTTATGGTGATTAACATAACATAATAAAATTAAAAAAATTAAAACAACTTGAATTAACCTTGAATAGCCAAAGAAATCTTGAGGAAGAAGAACAAAGAAAGGTATCATGCTCCCAGGTTTCAAACTATACTACAAAGTTATAGTAATCAGAACAGCCTGGTACTGGCATAAAAACAGACACACAGATCAATGGAATAGAACAGAGAGCTCAGAAGTAAATCCACCAGTATATGGTCACTTAATCTATGACAAAGACAAGAATATACAATGGGAAAAAGACAGCTGCATGTGAAAGAATGTAGCTGAACCACTTTCTTACACCATACACAAAAATAAAATGAATTAAAGACCTAAATGAAAAATCTGAAACCATTAAAATCCTAGAAGAAAACATAGGCAGTAAGCTTTTTGACATTGATCTTAGCAATAGTTTTTTGGACCAGTCTCCTCAAGCAAGTGCAACAAAAGAGAAAATAAACAAATGGTGTTACATCAAACTAAAAAGCTTTTGCCCAGCAAAGGAAATGATCAACAAAATGAAAAGACAACCTATTGAATGGGAGAAGATATTTGCAAATCATACATCTGATAAAGGGTTAATATCCAAAATATATAAAAAACTTACACAACTTAATATCAAAAAAACTCCAAACAACCCAATTAAAAAATTGGTAGAGGTCTTAAATAGATATTTTCCCAAAGAAGACGTATAGATGGTCAATAGACACCTGAAAGGATGCTCAACATCATTCATCATCAGGGAAATGCAAATCAAAACCACAAGAAGATATTACCTCACCCCTCTCAGATTGACTATAATCCCAACGACAAAAAAACAAGTGTTGGTGAAGATGTGGAGAAAAGGGAACCCTTGTATGTTGTTGGTAGGAATGTAATTTGGTGCAACCACTATTGAAATCAGTATGGAGCTTCCTAAAAATAACTAAAAATACTAAAAACTAAAAATAGAACTACCATATGATACAGCAATTCCACTTCTGGATATTTATTTTAAGAAAAGAAAAACACCAATTCCAAGAGATACATGCACCTCTACGTTCATTGTAGCATTATTTAGAATAGTTAAGATATAGAAGTGACTGATAGATGAAAGGATAAAGATGATGTGGTATATATATATACACACATATATATACATATATATATGGCAACCACATGGATGGACCTAGAGGATATTATGTTAAGTGAAATAAGTCAGACAGAGAAATACAAATACCATATGATTCCACTTGTATGTGGAATCTAAAAAACAAAACAAAAAAAACAAAACAGAAATAGATTTACAGAAACAGGAAACAAACTGTTGGTTACCAGAAAGGCAGGGACTGGGGCAGGTGAAATGGGTGAAGGGATTAAGAGGTACAAATCTCCAATTATAAAATAAGTAAGTCTTGGAGATATAATGTACAGCATAGGGAATATAGTCAATAAGTAATAACTTTGCATGATAACTAGACTTATGGGGATTTTGTGCATTTTTACATGTGATATTTGCGTAAAAATATCAACTCAAGATATCAATAGGATCAAATATCAATATCAGTAAGATATTACATATCAATTATACTTCAATAAAATTGCTTTGTTATTGCTAATTAAATGCATATATAAGAATTGTTTTTGGAAAACTTGGTTGCCATCATAAGAATTAAAAACACAATTTCTACCTTTTGAATCATTGTAAAAGGAAAGCAAACTATGCGGTCTATAAACACACACACACACACACACACACACACACACACACACACACACACCCCTAACAAACAAAAAACACTTAAGAAACATTATTAAAATAAGTATAAAGTAAGATGATATAAATAAGATCAAGTCAAACAGTCATAAGAGATCCAAAATGAGATATATGCTTTATTAAAAAATTTGTGGTCTAGAACTAAGTTAACGATAATATTTAATTGTACTCTTTAAAAAGCCTGGAAGTAGAGGAACTTGAAATACTGTATTAAGGTTGGGGCACCTTGGAGTCTGAGTTGGGGTCCACGGGTTGTAAGTAAGGAGTTGGTGATAACCCAAGAGATAAAAATCTAGGATAAAAAAATTTAAACAGAAATGTAGGCACCGTCCAAACAAAGTGTTATTCTAAGAAGCTAGACATTGAGGCAGGATGCAGATACAAGTCAACCAGACAGATGTCAGGGTCACTTGACAGGTGCAAGGAGATTCAGCATGAAGTGTTATGGTATGAAATCTGAAAGTATTTCTTAAACCATTGAGTCATAGCAAGATTTAAAAAAAATAACTTCTGGGGCATTTAGGTGGCTAAGTTGTTAAGCATCTGCCTTCGGCTCCGTCTCTCACTGTGTCTCTCTCTATAAAATAAATAAGTAAAAAAATCTTAAAAAAATACCTTTTATTTTGCTATACTTAGGAAAGAGCTGTTTAAATTATAAAGCCAAATCAAAGATGTTGTCTATAGGAGATACTTCTGAAATAATTGATGGGGAGAAAGTATCTCCTAAAGGTAACAAAAAGGTAGCAAAAGGAACTCTGCAGGATGGGAGCTAAGGGGCATTCTCCTTGAAAGTTGTGGATGCCCTTCCCAGTTTTCACCTGGGTATTGTCTTGAACACTTCCTAATTGGGCTTCTGCCCTTGCTGCTTCATCAAAATGCTGTAACTAAAGTCATTCATAGTTCCACGAAGTGGTATCTACTGGCTACTTCTCAGTCTGCATCTTACCTGACTTCTCAGGCATTGGCTCAGTTGATCACTCTCTGCTGGAACACTGTTTGCCCTTGGCTTCCAGGACCATTGCCCTGGCCTCCTGCCAAGCCCCTGGCCTCCATTCTCAGCCTCTTTTGCTGGATCCTCCTCATCTCTTCAACTTCTGCATGCTGGGTTGGCCCAGGACACAGTTCTTGGACCTCTTAAAACAATGTAAAAATTACTATCTATACTCATTTCCCAAGACAACTCATGCAGGCTCATGACTTTAAATCCCCTTAATATGTTAATGAAAAGGAAGAGAGAGATTTGGTCTGTGTTTAAATGGCTTCTGGGAGAGCCAAGGCAGAGCACCCCATCACATTTATTGGTCTCAAAGGCTAGATGAGCAGCATCATATAGGTCAGGCTTTCTCAACATTGGCACTATTGAGCTTTGGGACAGATAATTCTCTTTTGGGAAGGTTTTCCTTTGTAGAGTAAGTTGGTTAGCAGCATCTTTGGCCTCTACCTTTAGGTACCAGTAGCATTGCCCCCATCCCCTGCTGCCCAAGTCGTGACAACCAGAGGTGTCTCCAGACAATGTCAGATATCCTTGGGGTGCCAAATTACCCTGGTTGAGGATCACTGGCATAGATCATGAAAGAGGAAGGCTAGGAATAATGCCCATAGAGAAGAAGGAAATCGGTGTGAATACTCAAGGAATTGGGTCAATTTACAAAATAAACACAAAGCTAGAGAAATAGGCTGATCCAAGGTAGGGTTGTTAATCTTCTGTCTGCAAAGAAATATTTGTGTATAGTTGGTACCAAAGTACCTTTAGGGAACGATAGAAGATCGCCAGGGGCCAAGCTGACTGCTTATTCAGTATAACATTTTTGTATTTATGAAGGGAGGGAATGAGTTAAATGGTTGGCAAGAGAAAACAAAATTCTAGATGTTCATTTGCTTGATTGCTGACCTTCTTAATAGTATGCTTTTTCCATCCAATGTTGCCAAGTGAAACTAGGTATTCCTTATGGACTCATAAATATATAAGCCCAGGACTTGTTTTAGCTCAGTAGATATTTCTCTAGGGCCAATCAACATGGTCAATCAGATTAGCTATTAATGCATCAATCACAAAATGGTCATTTTAGGTTGACTGTGCAGGATCCAATGGGTCACTTACTGTCATAATAGCTGAGCAAATTAAATTGAAGGTTGAAAGTTAATTATATAGAGTCTCTCAGATTTGGGGTTTTTCCTTTTCTTCTTTTCCTCTCTCATTTTCAGCTTCCATTAATTTTTCCCCCTATTTTATAATAATATTCTTTTGATGGGTTCAGAGAAAAAGGAAAGGGGTAGAGTAGTTAATTTGGGGAGAGGGCAATATATTTTTGACAGAAGTTGGGAAGGAATTGTAGCATTTTCAACAAAACCCTGAAGTCTCCATATATAATCATTGGTCTATTATGAAAGGAATTCTTACTGGATTAGAAAGAGATGATATGTTCATACTACTCTTAATATTTATCTTTTGTATATCTTATTTGTCAGCCTGTGGTCTATTATAAATTTTTTTTATGTGCTTAGACTAACTGCTAAAGCAGTTTGAATAATGGTATAAATTGTCCAGAGTTTCTGTGCCTTGTTTGACAGTTTTTTCTATAATTGAAATCAATAAAATGTCTGCATTTTGCAATTTTTGTTGAACCAATGATTATTTTTATTTGAACTCACAAATATTAAATTCAACAATATCAATCTGATTTTGCTTCTTGTACATTCAGATGGTTTTTAAGTAAGAGGCAAGGTGGAAAAATGAATGTAATGCTGAATTTATTATGACATTGGAAGAGAATGTTAAAAAGGAAGCAGGAAGTTTGAAAAAGTCTTGATTATGTTCCATAAATATTTGTTCAGAAGATGCAGCAAATTCCAATATGCAAAAGCTATTAGAATAAACTTTTTCTTTTTCTTCCCCAGGAGTTTTGCAGAATTTCTAACTAGATTTTTTTCCCTCTCCATTCAGTAGTAGAAATTTGCATGTTTTGAGACTACATATTTAATAATTATGCAGAAGTAGAAGATTAAAGACAAAATCTCAGGTTTGGACCACAGGTTTTGTACATATAAAGTTGCTGATGGAATTAGAAACACAATGGAATTAGCGTGTGAGCCCATTTACTATATCCTGATGACTTCTGAAGGAAGTGGTCCAGACTTCACAAATTCTTGTGAAAGACAAAGGAGAATATATTCAGTTCAGCTGGTGCAGATTTGCATTTATTTTGCTTAAGAGTGCTGAACCATGTTTCCAAAGGTATATTGAGAATCTGTTTTACTAAATAAATTCCTAACAAGTGGCCCCTTGGCAAGACTTTACCCAGAAAAAAGTAAACATTGTTCAAGCAAATTGATCAAAATCCTACAACTTCACTTATTCTTTCCCTCGGTTAAAAACCACTAACTTAAAAATATTCTGGTGATGACTACTAGGTATTTTTTTTTTTCTGACTGAGGAATGTCTTTCCAGGAGTGCAGTTTATTGTAGAGGGAAGACCCCGAGTTGTAGTTTTTGCCCAGGTGCTGTTAAGTCCCCAATTTATTTTTGGGGAAGTCATTGGATCTTGGTTCCTTATCTGCAAAATAGGGTGGTTGAAATAGAAACCCCCTGTCTCCTGGCATCTCATGCTGACCTACTCGCTAAGTGTTTAACAGTTAATTATGACAAATCTGGGGGCAGTGAGTTGCTTTGGATCCTTTGGCCTAAATTATAGACCAAAAAGATGTACATCTTTTTTTTGTTTGTTTGTTTGTTTAGAGCTTTATTCTTTTGGTGAACTTATATTTTTGTTACAAATTAATTTCTTTCTCTGTCAAGGTTGTTTTTGGAACAAAAGCAAACATAAATTTTCTGCTTTTTTCCTCTAAATGCTTATTCTTGAATTTTTCAGAAATCATTACGACTAGTATCTTCTAATTCAACCTTAGAAGGAAGCATGATCTAGCTGAATAATAACAGTTTAGTAGAAAATGTCTTGTTGATGTATCTTGTTGCTACATTTTGTTGCTAAAGTTTGTGGCAAATGGTGGTGAGAGTCAGGATTTTGGCATAAGATAGATTTTGTAAGCTCAGAAAAGAGGTGTTTGTGTCTAGCTCTGAATCCAAGCTTTTGATTGAATGGATGAGGGAAAATAAGATTGGCTTTTCTATTTGTTCATCCTGTTTCATCTCTGAGCTTTGCCTGGGTCAGGACATCTTACTCTTGAGTTACCACCTTCAACCTTGGTTTGCTTAATTTTTTCTCTGTGTCATTACCTAAACTCCTAAAACTCCAGTTATTTCACAAAGCCTTCCTCAACAAACTGGATAACAATTGGTGTATTCCAATACCCTCTCCCCTTTTACTCCCTTTCAACCCTTGGTTTTGATACAGGAATAGAATAAAAGAAGGAATAATATACTCATTCTGCTTTGAAGAATTTTCATTCACCTCAGTGCTTCTGAAAGGTTAAAAACCATTCTTATGTCTATTCTTCTTGGGATATAGTCTCACCAAAGCTGAGGAAAATGTTCTTGAATGTTTTAACTTAATTTTCAAAATGTGTGTTCTCCAAAGTGAATTACCTGTACCTGAACTCCACATTTTTGCCTTCCTCAGTTTTAATCTGCATATATCCTAGAGTATGATTTTCATGCAGTTATAAACTAGAGAAAGCTGGGTCAGTTGTGAAGAAATAATAACCATCTCATGTGACTGCTGCAGGAAGACGCTTGAGAATCCTTGATGGGTCAGTGTGGCAAAAATTGGAGGACCAATTTTAGTTTCCAACTTTAAGCAGGCAGCAAGTCTCCTCTATAAAATGATACTATCACCCCATATCATGTTGCCCACCAGCTCTGCTACCCTCTCTGTCGCCTGCCAGTTACCACAGGGTAGAGTCTGATTTGGGGGAACATCAACATTACATTCTCCTGTTAAATAGTCAGCTACAGCAATACAGGTTTCTGCTCAGAATTTCTCAAGGGTATTAGGGGAGAGCAGAGACTCCTGTAGAAATCCATTAAGCATGAGATGAGCATATGGAAAGCCAAGGCCAAGTACCAGATTCCCTGAATCAAGAAGTAGATATTCCAGAAAGGCTGACCAGTCTTTGGCCACCATGGAGGGATTTCATAGGCTCTTTCCTGAGAGAACAGGACACAGACACCTACTGTAAGTTCTTTGGGATACATTGACTATAATTGCATGTTCTGTTACCCTGAGCCCTGAATATGAGTTCAGTTATTCTCAACAAATTTGTGTTGTCTCAGAAATCCCTCATAAATACCCTAATGTTAGCTGCTACAACAAATAACAACCTACGTTTCAGTAACGTAACATGCTAGAAGTCTGGTGCAGGTGTGCCTAGCCAGCAGGGACGTTAAGGGACCCAGCTCCTTCCATCTGGGGTCTGTCCTAGCCTAGGGTTTCAGACTTTCTGCAATGAAATTCCAGATGGGGAAGTGATGCTTTGCTTGTATTGGTCATTGTGGGTGACACTTTATCACCAAATACAGCCTCAGAAGATAAATCTGACCTGATCAGATTTATTTTTTCTAGTGCTTGGTTTAGTCTAGTGCCTGTGTCTTAGTCCGCTTGAGCTGCTATTACAAACTACCAAAGACTGGGTGACTTTTAAATGACAGAAATTCATTTCTCATAGTTCTGGAGGCTAGAAGTCCTAGCTCAGGGTGCCAGCATGGTTGGTAAGAGCCCTCTTCCTAGTCACAGACTTCTTGTCATGTTCTCACCTGGTAGAAGGGGCAAGCAAGCTCTCTGGGGCTTCTTTTAGAAGGCACTAATCCCACTCATGAGGGCAGAGCTCCCAAGGGCCCCAGCTCCTCATACCATCACTTGGGGTTAGGATTTAACATATGAAATCTGTGGCGTGCAAACATTCAGACCATAGTGGTCTGTGAACCAATATAAAAAAAGACAGCTGAAGGCAAATCTGTTGGAGAATATCTGGGAAAGGTTTTCTTTCCCTTAAGACAGAGCCAGAAAAGAATTGTTTGTTTTTCTTTTTCTTTCTTTTTCTCTAGACTGTTATATGTGAATATGATGCCAGTAACAATTACCAGTTACAGTTTAAGCCAATCCTAAGGGTGAAAAAAATGAAGAAATGTAAAACAATGGGATACTGGACATGATTGCCAGGCTGCTGAGTCAATCTGGAAGCCCGCTACTTCCAAACTTTTTTTTTTAATGTAAAAATTAGTAAAAAACATTATTGTTATAGCTACTTTGTGTCAAGTTTCTATTATTTTTCGTCAAAGGAATCTTTACATAGGAGCTTCCTTTTTGTGATAAGAAGTAAAATTTGATTTAAGTAATTTTTATTTGCAGTCATTGCATATAAGACACTAGGTTAGACTCTGTATGATGGTGTAAATATGAAAGGCAGAATTATTTGTCCTTAATGACTTACCAGCACATTTTGAATGAGCAATGCTGGATGAAAAGTAGCTGAGGATACTTGTGTTTTCAATTTCCCTCTGGTACTGACTATTTTCTGTGAGCAATTGTTTTGTATATTCTGATCTCTGTATTCAAATTTATCTTTTTGGTTTATTACTGAGCTTTATCTATTTGCAGTTATAAGAAAATACATACTAAAAATGGAGCTGAAATGAATCCAGGGACTTTTGTCAATTTTCAATGTATCATTTACTG
This sequence comes from Callorhinus ursinus, assembly GCF_003265705.2. Lineage (NCBI taxonomy): Eukaryota > Metazoa > Chordata > Mammalia > Carnivora > Otariidae > Callorhinus > Callorhinus ursinus. The sequence continues at coordinate 1,605,006 of NW_027397124.1, read as the reverse complement.
GGAATATTTTGATATTGCATGTAAAAAATGTGTTTTCTATTTACAAACTTAGAGCAGATCACATGTTCACTATGTATGAAGGATGACTTCATTGTCTGTTGAAGTAGCTGCTTAAGCAGAAATACTTTTTTGTTGTTGTTGTAAAGAAATGTCTTTTGAGGTAAATTTGGTACAATTCCATTTTTTTCTCTTTCCTTACTGGGCTGGGAGTTGATCTGTTGGAGGTAGCGGTCAGTATTTACTGTGTCTTTTAAACATGAGCATATCCTGGAAGTGGACATTACCTGTGACAATTGCAATACACTTTGAATGACCTAGTACAGTCTTCTTGGTTTAGTCATTGGTGAACCTGGACAATAGGAAATTTCATTTCTTTTGTTTTCTCTCTTTAGAAAAGATTATAAGGTGAGTGGTGATTGCATGGTCTCCCTTACTTCCCAGTGAAAAGTTTGCTTTCAGAATTAATTCTGTGTTGACCTATTGCTGCATGACCCATATCAGTCAATTTAATGATAATGGGAAAATGCTCTGGGTTCATTAGTAGCTTTTTGGAAAATTCCCAGAGTTAAAAAAAAAAACAAAAAAACAGTGCTTATGATTATTGACCTATAAAATGACCCTTTTACCATTTAGAAATTGTATAAAACATTATGGTTATTCCAGTCCAGAACTTGATGAAAATTCTACCCTTCTCCAGTAAGAATTTTCTTGTGGAACTCCAACCATAGGGGTTTTTTTGGGGGGGGGCTTTAGTAGCACTTAGAGCACTTTGTCACAGAAAATGGTCAATTAATCTCAGTTGCAACAGTTTAATTTTAGTCTGTAACTACACCAGCATGATACCAGTTCTACCATGATGCAGAGATTGCTCTGACCTCAGAGATGAGGGCATTCTTTACCTTGTGGTAATGTGGTAATCCAGCTCATTGGTATATCTCCTGACTTTGGCAGAAAATTAAAGCATTCACAGGATTTTTTTATAAGCATTTTTTTTCTTTCTTCAGTGTGTGGGGATCAAATAAATGCCTATTATTTTTGGCTTTGCCATTGATACTTTTTTGGAGCCAAATATAAAAATAATTCTGTGCTTTAGTTTTCCCTGCTTTTTTTTTTTTTTACAGGACACTAAAGAGTTTCCTGAGGAGTAAAATTGGGTACTGGAGGGTGGGTCCCATTCATTCATTCATTCATTGAATATTTATTGAGGACCTATTATATTCCAGACACTCTGCTAGGTTCCAGGGGACACAGCAAAAGCAAGCATGTTCTGGGTCCAAGAGACATTACTAGGTACTTACAGGGAAAAGAATGTCTCTGAAAAATATCAGCCTAATTAACTATGGTTCCCAGGAAACAGAATAAATTATTTAATTAGCTAGGAGGAAAGGTTACAGAGCAATACAGTTAAAAGTGGAATAGTTAGGCTGGAGTCAACTAGATGCTCTGTGATTCATCTATTCTTATCACATCTCTCAGTCAATGAAGACTATTGAGCAATTGGCATGTTCCAGGCACCATGCCATCTGCTGGGGATACAGTGATGCCCAAGACACAGCCCTTGCACGAGGGACATTCACAACTTCAACAGAAAACAGACAAGTAAGTTAGTAATGCATTATGATCAATGGAAGTAGAAGTAATTGCAAAAGATTTGTGAATGTGGGCCAGCTAACAGCCTCAGTGGGGTGATATGGGAGGATTTTCCAGAGAAAAGTATGTTTAAACTCAGTCTTGAAAGATGAGTAGGCATTAGCTGGGGGAAAGACTCTCTAGGCAGAAGAAATAATATGAGCAAGGCACAGAGAGCTTTGACAGAATATGACATATTTGGGGGGAAGTTCCAGAAATTTATAACTAGGATATTAGCAAAGGAAGGTCAGTGTTGATGAGTGACAATTTGGTGTTGGAAATGTAGTCAGGCCCAGATCACAAAAGGGCATATATGTAATGAAAAGAACTAGTAATGATCTCCACCAACCCCCCCCCCCCCCCCCCCCCCCCCCCCCCCGCCGCAGCCCACCAATATGAGATGGAATGCCCAGGAAGAGTTTTATGCAGCAAAGAAATCCAACCACTTTTGGAAAGGTGCATCTCTGAAATGGAGGATAGATGGAAGGATGGGATAGGAGCAGGGAAACATGGCAGGAGTAATCAGGGAAGATATGTTTAGGTGACGTGTTCAGACATTAAAGCTAACTTCAGAGGTGATGACTAGAATTGAGCATAAGGAGGAGGGCAGAGAGAGTCTAGTTGTCCTGGTTTAGAAGAATGGCAGTGGGGAGGCGAAAGGGGAAAGCCTTTTACTGAGTTAGGAAATAGGGAGGCAGCTGGGTGAGGAGCTTGCTTTTATACACTGAGCTAAACCTTTGCAGGAGGTGTGAGGTACTTCAAATTTGCTGCTTATATAAGTGGTCTGGGGTTGGAGATGTGTATGCCTGAGAAGGGCCTTGCACTTGGTTTAATGGTCTGCTTTCCCTGTCTTGAAATTCTTATTAATTTATCTTGGAGCTTGTGAAGTCTGATGGGACAATGGAGCATGTGAGAAGAGGAGACTCCACAATGTGCATGTGCTCCAAGGTTCCTACTTGCCTCATTTGTATGTACCATTCTTGATGCTCCTTGAGCACAGGATTCTGGTGGACCCACAATGTGTGGAAGTTCAGCAGAGGTGCTGATAGCCCTGAGGGGTCACTTTTTTTATTTAAACTAGAACTTGCTTTGAATACAGGAAGAAGGCAATGGGGTTTCAAGAAACAGAAATGACAAGGACTCCTATCATATCTGTTCCTACTTGTGTTAATTCCCATAATTAACCAAACACACTGTAAAGAGGGTACAGAAGGGAAAGATGGAGAGACACACTGATCCTTTACTATTGAGTCTTTACTCATTGGTAAGAGAGAGGTAGAGAATGTTGGTTGAACTATCAAGAAGTGAAATAAAAACAGTAGAAATATTTTTGTGCAGTGTTTCTACTGTTTTGGTAATACATGTATACTCATGTATAAGCTATGAAATATGTATTATGAAATTTTGGTGACATTGCACATGAGTTAAATGCCCCTGTATTTGCATTTAAAACTGTCATTGAACAATATACAGATAATGGTGAAATTAATGCAATAATTCAAAATTTTGATTTTTCTTTAGAGTGACATTAAATAAGAAATGAAACCCATCATGCCAAACAAAGAATGACAGTGCAAAAGAAAAGAAAGGAAAAGTTTTCTCATTTAGAACCTTTAACAGCACCTTGTCCTGTTTTTTGGATAAGGGGCCCACATTTTCATTTTGTGCCGAGCTTTGCACATTATGCAGCTGGAACAAGGGTTCCAGAGTCCAAGCACAGAAATGGTATTTGACACCATGATGCCTTGCCTGGCCTTGAGATGCCATGGGGGCACACTTGATGCAGGAGTGGGAAGGGGGAGGACAAAAACTAGTCCCAGGGAGGTGGGGAGGCAGGGAGAGGGAGACCATACTTTACTGTCCCATGGGAATTTACTCACAAAATAAAAATTCAAAGATATAACTAAAGAATTTAAAGACAGAGAGAGCAGGGCACTAAGCCCTGAGGTTGGGGCCCTTCTAAAAGAGCAGAGCTCCATGAGAACCTTTAGATTGGGAGGCCACGAGGCCAGCCTCTGCGGGACAACACAATTTCCTTACTGACCTTCCTTTAAGTGACAAGTATGGCAACTGTTCACCTGTTAACTTCTCCAGATCAAAGAAAACCAGTGTATAAATGTTCTTTTGTTACTGTTTCTTTCTTTCTTTCTTTTTTTTTACTTGTGGGAGATGCTCATTGATCCCAAGTGCATGAGAGTATATTTGAGAATCATGGGTTGAGATCACATCTTCCTGGCCCTTCTTAATGGGTTATGAGAAGATTTGAGTTACTATAACACATTGGTTCTCAGTCTGGGGCAATTTGGATTCTCCAAAATACACTGGTGATGTCTGGAGACATTTTTGGATGTCACACCTGGGGGGCGATTATTGCTACTGGCATATAATGAGTGGAGCCCGGGATGATGCTAAGTGTTCTATAACACACAGCACAGCCTCCCACAACAAAGAATCATGCAGGCCAGAATTTCAATAGTGATGAAAAACCCTGTGCAATGTTATAATATGTATTCTCAAGGTTTATCACCTTGCACTTTTGTTTTGAATACTTGAATATTATGTAAACATAGGACTAACAAATGAAGATACTTCTGTAGACTAATAGAATTATATAGAACATAAGGCTAGAAGTAACTTTGAAGATTATCCAGGGGTGGTTTTCTTTTTCAAATTTCCTCATTAAAAATGAATTCTTATGTTTTTATGCCAAATCCCAAGGAGAAAAGAGGGAGAGGTGACTACTCTTGCTTTTTCAGGCAGTTCCTGGGGCACCTTTCTGAAAACCTAGGAGTATGTTCAACAAAGTTTAAAAAGATTCATGTAGTTTAACAGTTCCTCAGTCAATCTGTGAGAAAATGGGAAGTTAGAAAGATTAAGTGATTTTCCTAGGATTGCACAGCTGGCGGGTGACAGAACATGGCCTTCCAATTCAGTGCTCTTCCAAAATAGAACATACAATTAAACTGCTTATTATTGTCTATTTTTTTTTCAGATAAATTTCATCAAAGTATACCTATATGGTCTATTGCAACAGATAATAAAATCACATATAAATTTACTAAGGCTGTAATAGTTTCTTTCTAAATCCTCTCTCTTGCTTGTAGATGGCTATCTTCTCCCTGTGTCTTCCCTCTATACATGTCTGTCCAAATTTCTTCTTCTTATAAGGATATCAGTTATATTGGATTAAAGCCCTCTTCATGATCTCATATTAATTTAATTACCTCTTTAAAGATCCTATATTTAAATATAATCCATTCTGAGGTATTGGTGTTTAGAACTTCAACATATGAATTTCGGGGGAACACAATTTAGCCCATAACAATATATAGATATAAATTTTGTGTTTATTGTGTTGACCTGAAAAAAAATAAAAGAGCCACCTATTTTATAAGCAAAGTGAGTTTATTTGGGAATATCAGAAAATTGCAATTCAGAACAAGTAAACTATGGTGAACCCTAGGTAAGTCTGGAGAACAGGGGAGAGGAGCTTCCTTTTATACAGGAAAGGAAGCTGGAGGGGCTGTTTTCATTGGGCTATTGCTGGGTAGGGAGAAATTCTTCCTTCCTCCTGTTGGGGTGTGTAAAATAGGTTTCTTCCTGTTTGGGGACTAAGTGGTTGTGTGTGAGAGCTCCCCTTTCAGGGCTTCCTGACTGCATTTTAAATGAGCTATGCTCATTTAGAAGGGCCCCCATCTCAGGGCTTACTGCTCTGCTATCTCTGTCTTTAAAGTCAGATCTTTCTCCACCTACAATGGGGTTATGTCTCAATAAACCCACTGTAAGTTGAAAATATAAGTCAAAAATGCATTTAATATACCTAACCTACTGAACTAGCTTAGTCTAGCCTACCTTAAACACACTCAGAACACCTGTTAGCCTACTGTTGGGAAAAATCATTGCTGCCACTGCCCAGTACCACAAGAGAGTATTGCTCTATATGCTGCTAGCCTGGAAGAGGATCAAAATTCAAAGTATGGTTTCTACTGAATGCATATTGCTTTTGCATCATTGTAAAGTCAAAAAATTGTAAGTTGGACCATCATAAGTTGGAGACCTTCTGTATTTATTTTCATATTTTCCCCTTTTGATCAAGATATTTTCCTCGGGTTGCCTGAATGGCTCAGTTGGTTAAGCATCTGACTCTTGATTTTGGCCCTGGTGATGATCTCAGGGTCCTGGGATGGAGCTCTGTGTCCATTGCCTTGTTCGGCCCTGTGTTTTCAGCCAGTCAGGAGTCTGTTGGAGGATTCTCTCCCTTTGCCCCTCCCCCTGTTCACACACACACACACACACACACACACACACACACACACATTCTCTCTCTCTCTCTCTCTCAAATAAATAAATCTAAAAAAAAAAAAAGATTTTTCCTCAAAAGTATCTGGGGTCAAGAGTCAGGTTTTTTCATATTTAGGAATTTCATCCCTCAGTGCCAGGAAGGACCTTTCTTGGTTGTCATGTCCCCTGTCAGAAGGAAGGTACATAGATTGGAAATGATTGAGGCCACATTTGAATAACAAGGAAGAGTAGGAGTAAGAATTCTCAGGCATTTCCCATCTGAGGTCTTTATCTTATCAAGGTCATAAGTGTTGGAGATCATCTGGAGGTGCTGAGCTAACATCATCCTTTTGGGCAAGTTGTTTCTACAAAAGGTTTGAGAGGCATTAGGTATAAAGCTTAAAAATGGTTATACAGAACAAGATGAAAAGCAGACATTCTTCAAAGAACCATTCCAGCCTATAAGGATCTTCCAAAAGGCTTGCAAAGAAGAATTAGCTCATTTATATTTCTCTTGGGTGTAGGAGAACAGATTGTATTTAAATATGGAAGAACAAGGGATTTCTGACATCATAAACAGATCAGTTTCTGGTGACAGATCTAACAGAAAGATTTCCCCCTTTTGTAATAGATTGGGCCAAAAAAGAAAGGGAGGAAATAAGCTAAGAAGCAACAGCGAGATAAAAGTATACAGGCCTCGTCTCGTCATCTTGGCAAAGCTGTTGCCTTCAGCTGTTGTCAGCTTCAATTCCTGAAAATCGTTATTTTCAGGTCAGTAGTTGGTGTGTAGGTCCAGTCAGGGTTTGGTCCTTTCTTTAGACATGACACATGGATCCAAGAGTTTTTTCCTTGGAGTTTGGCAGCACAAGGGTTGGGTTCATAGTACCCTATAGGGGCCTTTCCAACAGGGTTGGAGAGAATCTTTGTAGAAATACTTTTTTTCCAATAGATCGTATCTCTGGGCTACAAAGTGTGATATGTAAGGTCTTTGTTTCCTGGGAGCATGCTGTGGAAAGACTGTCCTGCTAAAGCATGGTGATCCTCCACAGATGCGTTAATGCTTTTGCAATATTGAAGTATATTCCTCTTTACCAACTGTGAATCAAAAGAAGCAGGAACCAAGTACATTGGGCATATTGCGATTATCTCAAAGGGTGAGAGTTTATGGGTTCCGAAAGGGGTAGACCTGAGATTTAGCAAAGCATTTGACCAGTGAAGTGGGTTCCCTGGCCACTATGAAGTTTTATATCACTCTGAAGTCCCAGGTAGGGATAATCTTTTCTAGTAGGATTTTAGCCACCACAAATATCTACAAGGGAAAGCTTGAGTCCAGTGAGAAAACATACAAACCATTGCCAAGATATATTTATATCCATGAGATGGGGGAAGCTGAACAAAATTCATTTGCCAAACCTCGAATGGTCCATTAGGCAATTTAAAGTGTCCAGGAGCAGTGAAGACAGCTTTTCCCAAATTGTATTTCAGGCAGGTGGGGCAAGTAAAGTACATACTCTTTGCAGCCTTGTTAATATCTTGTTGGTTCATAAAGGTTATCATTTTATCAGTAGACCAATGATTCAAATTCATGTATAGTAGTCAGTAATGGGAACTTTAGAGTCTCTGGCAGGACTGGATTATTATTTGGCCCGAGCCAGAGTTTTCTTTTTTTCATTGAACTGATAATTCCTTTTTTTTTCAAAAGATTTTATTTATTTATTTGACAGAGAGAGAGAGAGAGACAGCTAGAGAGGGAACACAAGCAGGGGGAGTGGGAGAGGGAGAAGCAGGCTTCCTGCTGAACAGGGAGCCCGATGCGGGGCTCGATCCCAGGACCCTGGGATCATGACCTGAGCTGAAGGCAGACACTTAACAACTGAGCCACCCAGGCGCCCCGATAATTCCTTTTCTGAACTGTTGTGTATCTTTACTCAATTTTTCTAGATTATCATTTTTTTTAAAGATTTTATTTACTTATTTGAGAGAGTGAGAGCCAGAGAGCAGGAGCGGGGTGAGAGAGCATGAGCAGGGTGAGGGCAGAGGGAGAAGCAGACTCCCCACTGAGCAGGGAGCCCAATGCGGGGCTCGATTCCAGGACTCCCGGACCATGACCTGAGTCGAAGGCAGACGCTTAATGACTGAGCCACCCAGGCGCCCTCTAGATTATCATTTGGGGGAACATCTCTTAGCACCATAACAAAGGTTTGGTTGTTGGTTCCTTTGAAAGCAGCATTCTTTCCAAAATCATGAGCTACTACAGAGGTGTACCTACTATCAGCATAAATATTTGCAGTTTTGCCCTTGGCTAAAATTGCAGGCCCCAGCAAGAGCATATAATTCAGCCTGTTGGACCAAGGTAGCCAAGGGCAAAGGTGATGCCTGAATGAGTTCAAAAGGAGTTGTAATAGCATACCCAGCATAATACTTACCATTTTACCTTTTAAATAAAAACCATCAGTAAAACATAAAAGTCATTGTTATCCAAAGGAGTTTTCTGTAAGTCAAGTGGGTCAGGAGGTGATCTATCAGAATCAGTCATGAGGAGTATAGCCCTTAGAGGAGGGAAGAAGGGTGACAGAATTAGGATTTGAGAAAGAGTTGTGTGAGAAGTGAATAGCAAGCGGATTTCATAGTTGGTGGGTGAGATGACAGCTGAAAGGTGTTGAGTGTGATGAGAGTTCAGGAGGGCTTCTACTGCATAAAAATACAAAAATGGTTAGAGGGGAGGCCATGACTATCTCTTCAGTGGCTTTGACTTCAGTGGCAGGAATGGCTCTGAGGCAAGGGGAGTATCCTTATGCCACAGGGTCTAGCTGTTGGCTATAATACCCTATGGGTCGATGGTAGTCCCCATGTTATTGGGTGAGTATTCCAAGGGCATTCCCTTTCCTTTCAAATACAAAAAGGAAAAAGGGAAGTTGATAACTGAGATGTCCAAGGGCAGGGAGATTTGTCAAGATTTCCTTCAGAACTTTCCTTCTTGATCTTCCCAAATAATGTCAGGATTTTTTCCCCCTTTATTTTTGGGTTTGGGAAAGTTCAGGATGCCATGAAGCCTATTTGAATCTCATTGTAGCCCTTGTTCTGAGATCAGGTGTCCCAAATAGCAAACCCAACATTGAGCAAATTGCAATTTTTCTGAGGAGACTCTGGGTCCATCTAAGGCTAAAAATTTTAATAGGTAGATGTTGTCTTCCTTTGAAGAGGTGTGAGAAGGGGAGCAGAGAGGCAAGTAGTCTACATATTGTAGTAAAGTCCAGGTAACTTTACATCTTCTAAATCCACTTTTAAGGTTGGAAGAAGTAGGAAAGACTTTCAGTAAAACCCTGAGGCATTACTATCAGGTGTATTGCTTTTCTTCCCAAGTAAAGGAAAATGATATTGGTTGGCCTTCACCTGGGTCCAGGGATAATGAGGCCTTGAGCCTTATACTCTTCTATTTGGGCTTGATGTCTTACAGCTGATCCAACTGGGACACATGGTTAGTATTTCTAAAATTAGGTCTAGTGTCATCAGAGATGGGACAGAAAAATGTGGAAGGGTCATTTGATTTATCTAGTCGGCTATTTTGGTTGCTGCTATAAAATTCTAGAATTATCTCCCCCTTAGGAAGAAAGAAATTCCAGCATGATATTTCTCTAAGAGATCTTGGCCCAATAAATGAATAGGGCCAGAGGAACCAAGAAGAACTCTTTTCGTACTGCGAGGCAGGAGGTGTTTAAGAACAGTGGGTCGAGCACTGAGAGTGTAGCTCCAGTGCAGGACACATAGAGTTTCATCCCCACTCTGGACAGTTGTTTCTTCAAGCTGGTTAAGACAAATCATTGGGGAAAAAGCCCTTGTAGTTCTTCGGAGCCCCGTAATTAGGGAAATGCTAATTCCCTAATTAGCCACACACATACTAACTTAAGTAGTAGACTTAAAGGCTACCTGAATGTATTCAACATCCATTGGAAGGCCAGAACTTTCCTCAAAAACAATTTGGAGTAGCTTAGAATAATCATGCACAGGCTCACTGGCTTTCTGGGTACAAGCATGAATCTTATTTCAATGAAGACGTTTTGGGAAAGCCCTTGGGATTGTCAGGTGAGGTCATTTAGTGATTGCCGATCCTGATCATATAACAGGACAGGAAGTTGGTGTTCCATTTGAAGTTCTAGAGATTTTCAGGATCATCCCAATTAGCTGTTTTTATCCAGTGTTGGGCTTGGCCTTCTCCAATGAGCTTGTGAACTAGTGGGTACAAATCTGAGAAATCTGGTTGGTAACTCTGGACCACTACATTAAATTCCTCAGCATATCTATGAGGTTATTCAAGAACTCTAGGAAAAGCTTTGACTATGGCTTATAGTTCAGCCCTAGTCCAGGGCACACAGGAAATAACAGGCTTAGCATTAATATCCTCAGAGGATTTAATTTTAAAGGAACAGGTTCTAATGGGTTCAGAGGAGGAAGAAGTAGGGAAAGGTTCAGAGAAAAAGGAAGTATAGTGAGAGGGTTGAAATGAAGAAATGGAGGCTTACAAAGAAGGTTCAGTAGGCAAAGAAGTTAGTATGTGTGTGGCGTTGGGGGGGCATGTAAAGAGGCCTCTGATGCCTTTTTACCTTTTTCAATTGTTTATTTGCCTTGGTCAATTTAGAAATAGTTTTTGTAAATAAGCAATTTTAGAGTCCTGAATATGTTTGGAAGCCTCAAGATACCAACTGAAATAGGCATTCCATTTAGTTTGTTTTATTTTATTATTTTATTATTTTAAAGATTTTACTTATTTATTTGACAGAGAGATAGCAAGAGAAGGAACACGAGCAGGGGGGAGTGGGAGAGGGAGAAGCAGGCTTTCCCGCTGAGCAGGGAGCCTGATGCAGGGCTCGATCCCAGGACCCTGGGATCATGACCTGAGCTGAAGGCAGACGCTTAATGACTGAGCCAACCAGGTGCCCCAGTTTGTTTTATTTCAGAGCCACAGTCTTGTAATTTGGTTCTATAATAAACAAGTTTGGGAAGATTCAAAGTTCTCCATAATGGCCATTAAAATTCTAAATTGTTTTTGGTTAAGTTGGTCCAGTTAGTTAATGTGCATCAGGAGGGACCATAGTTTTTAAATAAAACTTGCTGGTGTCCCAGAAGGTGTCCTGAATAATTTAGCAGATTGGGATCCCATTACTTAAAATCAGAGTTCAGAGAACAGGAGGGTACACTCATTGGGAAGGGCAATGCCTTCATAAAAATAAAAAACCTCAGATCCTGAATAAAGTCAAACAGCTAAACTGAAAGGAGGAAGCTTGGATCAGAGAGAGACTTACCAAACTGAGAAAAAAAGGACAACTCATGGAAATGGAGAGTTCAAGAGGCTTGAATGAGTCCCTCACATGATTCCAGGGGTCATTCATTAGTTCCTCAGAGTCTAGTGTCTTTGGATTCCACTTTGGACACCATGTAATGTTGCCTTTAAAAGACGAAAGAGCCAGCTATTTTGCCAGCAAAATGAATTTATTTGGGAATAGAGAACTATAACTTGGGACAAGCAAACTATAGAGAACCATAGACAAGTGGCTTGCTTTTACAGGGGAAAAGAGAAAGCTGGGAGTAACTGTCTCACTGAGTTTTATTGGCTGGGATGTTGCTGGGCAAAGAGAAATAGTTCCTGCTCTCTGCTGGGGTGTGTAAAGTAGGCTTCTTTTTTGGGGTATGAATGGGAGTGTGTGAGAGGTCCTTGTTCAGGCCTTGTTGACTCTATTTTTTTTAAAAAGATTTTTATTTATTTTTTGACAGAGAGAGAGACAGCAAGAGAGGAAACACAAGCAGGGGGAGTGGGAGAGGGAGAAGCAGGCTCCCCGCTGAGCAGGGAGTCCGATGCGGGGCTCGAACCCAGGACCCTGGGATCATGATCTGAGCCGAAGACAGATGCTTAATGACTGAGCCACCCAGGTGCCCCTGTTGACTCTATTTTATTTTTTTATTTTCTAATTTTTTTATTGTTATGTTAATCACCATATATTACATCATTAGTTTTTGGTGCAGTGTTCCATGATTCATTGTTTGTTCATAACACCCAGTGCTCCATGCAGAACGTGCCCTCCTCAATACCCATCACCAGGATAACCCATCCCCCTCCCCCCCTCCCCTCTAGAACCCTCAGTTTGTTTTTCAGAGTCCATCATCTCTCATGGTTCGTCTCCCCCTCTGACATACTCCCCTTTTCTTCCTCTCCTGTTATCTTCTTCTTTTTCTTTTTTCTTAAAATATGTTGCGTTATTTGTTTCAGAAGTACAGATCTGTGATTCAACAGTCTTGCACAATTCACAGCGCTCACCGTAGCACATACCCTCCCCAATGTCTATCACCCAGCCACCCCATCCCTCCCACCCCCAACCACTCCAGTAACACTCAGTTTGTTTCCTGAGATTAAGAATTCCTCATATCAGTGAGGTCATGTGATACATGTCTTTCTCTGATTGACTTATTTCACTCAGCATAACACCCTCCAGTTCCATCCACGTCGTTGCAAATGGCAAGATCTCATTCCTTTTGATGGCTGCATAATATTCCATTGTGTATATATACCACCTCTTCTTTATCCATTCATCTGTCGATGGGCATCTTGGCTCTTTCCACAGTTTGGCTATTGTGGACATTGCTGCTATAAACATTGGGGTACACGTACCCCTTCGGGTTCCTACATTTGTATCTTTGGGGTAAATACCCAGTAGTGCAATTGCTGGATCGAACGGTAGCTCTAATTTCAACTGTTTGAGGAACCTCCATACTGTTTTCCAGAGTGGTTGCACCAGCTTGCATTCCCACCAACAGTGTAGGAGGGTTCCCCTTTCTCCACATCCCCGCCAACATCTGTTGTTCCCTGACTTGTTAATTTTAGCCATTCTGACAGGTGTGAGGTGGTATCTCATTGAAGTTTTGATTTGGATTTCCCTGATGCCGAGCGATGTTGAGCACTTTTTCATGTGCCTGTTGGCCATTTGGATGTTGACTCTATTTTAAATGAGGTTTTTGTTATTTATTTTCACAGTGGAAAAGAGTTACCATTATTGTCAAATATCTTAGCAGGGTGCTGCTCATCTACCTTATATGAAACTTGCTTCTTTTTGTATAATGGGAATAAAGTTACCTACCCCCCCCCTTTTTTTTTACCAAGTCACTGTGAGAGTGATCCACAGGAAGAACTGTAAAAAAAAATGTTGGGAAGTGATCCAAAGATACTCAATGTGCTGTGAGATCTTTTGATAGAAATCTTTAAATAAATTTTGCACACTGGCAAGTCTGAATTATAATTACATTGCATTGTCATTCTTGCCATGAGCACATTTATGACAAAGCTGGGGGCTCTGCAAGCACTTTCTGCATGCCAGGAATATAGAAAGCTGACCCAAGGAAACAGAGGCAAGGGATATAGCACTCATTAGCTTTTTGAATTTATCAGAAATATGAGCTTTGAGATTTTATTCCTGCCACTTTCTGCCTTCAGAAACCTAGGAGCTTATGTTCAAACTCTATGTTTGAACTTTGGAGAATGAGGTTTCTAGTCTTGTACTTGAACTGTGTACTTGAGGACTTTCATGTAAAATGTCTGTATTCAGTTGTACAGTGTGGGGTTTGTTCAAAGCAAGTGATGCTTTCTAACTTTGGGAAGATGTACAAATCTAGGTTGAGAGAATTCTCTACACAGAGGAAGAATATTTAGTGGTATTACTTTATTTATATACTAGAAAAAGAAAGACACTATCAAGTTATGATGTTGATCTGAATTGACAAAATGGCTTTTTGTGAAGTAATGACTTAGTTGGATCTTCAAAGAGGAGTTTCTATTTCTGAAGTATATCCCCTGTAACTTTCTGTGCCTGTCTTCACTGCCCTGGGCTTTGACTGCTGTTCCCTCTTGCCTAGATCACTGCTGATGCCCTATCTCCCTGTCCACTTATCCAGCCTGCAGAGAGATCTGATTACATTGTTTCCTTACTCTTCCTAGAAACCTTTGAGTGACTTACAATTCCTTAGAGACTTAAATTCATCTTCTCTCCTTGGTGTTCAAATTCTTCAGCTCTCTAGGCCTTCCCCTCTAGTTCTTACCCTCTTCATCTCTGGGCCCTGAGGTTTAACCCTATAGATCTGCTCACTGTTGTCCCCATACCATTTCTACTTCCTTTCCTCTGGGCCTTTGTTCAAGTTGTCTTCTATTTTTAAAATATTCTCCTTCTCACCTTTTAACCTGCAGATCCATTTGTTCAGTTCCAGTCTCTGCTGCTCCCTCCTGAAGTCTTCCTAAGTCACTTCAGCAGGGCTGAACTCCAGAGCCGCCATACATCTTGCCATCTACCTTGTACGTGAGCATTCATTTATATGTCAGTTTTCCTAAACAGACTGAAATCTAGATGGGTGTCTCATTCAGGAGTCATTTGTTACCCTATGAGACCTGAAAGTGCTTTGTGCAGAAGACTCCCTTAACAAATATTAACTGAATTGAGTAAATGGAACCATGATTAACAATACATAATGCCGATTTACACCATTGGTAAAGGTTTAGGATGCCATGGAGTCTCAGGCTGTAACCAGACAAAGTGACTGGGATCTGAATGAACTATGGAGGCATTGAAAAGCTAACTTGCTTGTCAGAGTGGTTTTTGCAGTTTAGGCTACTCAAGTTGTTACTAATTGTGGTAATAAATGAACTGCTGATATGACTTTCATATTGCACTTGGCAATTTTGATAAATATTAATATCAATAATTATAACAAAGTGGAAATCATGCTCTCTCAAAAGTGGCTTGTCAGGAAATCTTGGTCCAGTTGGATATGCAGTGTGGAACTCTTACAGTCACACTTTATGATGGACCATGAATTCTGATATAATATCTGCATACTGATTCAATAAGAGTTGCTGTTCTAACTGAATCACTTTCCTTCTCCAGAACTCATAATGGCAAATGCCACATAAAATTTCCCAGGATTTCAGAGTTGAGTTGGTTTTGTTTATATTTTGTGGGCAGAATATATATGGCCTTTAGATAGATAATTAATCATATTTTAAGATAAAAATTGAGTTGATTTCCTTTTTATATTGAGTTGTAAGTATTCTTTATATATTTTAGATTCAAGCCCTTTATCAGATATATGATTTGCAAATATCTTCTTCCAGTCTGTGGCTTATCTTTTCATTTACTTTTTTGTCTTTATTTTTTTTTATTTAAATTCATTTAGCCAGCTTATAGTACATCATTAGTTTCAGATGTAGTGTTCAATAATTTATCAGTTTTGTATAACACCCAGTGCTCATCATGTGCTCTCCTTAATGCCCATCACCCAATTACCCCAAACCTCCCTTCCCCTCCAGCAACCCTTAATTTGTTTTCTATTCTCAATCTAGTTGAGTCTCTCATGGTTTTTCTCCCTCTCTGATGACTTGCCATTCTCCCTTCCCCTACAGGTCCTCTGCCCTGTTTCTTATGTTCCACATATGAGTGAAGTCATATGATAATTATCTTTCTCTGATTGACTTATTTCACTCAGCATAATACCCTCCTGTTCCATCCATGTTGACGTAAATGGTAAGTATTCATCCTTTCTGAGGACTGAGTAATATTCCATTGTGTGTGTATATATATGTTCTTTATCCATTCATCTGTTGATAGACATCTTGGCTCTTTCCATAGTTTGGCTAATGTGGACATTGCTACTATGAACACTGGGGTGCAGGTGCCCCTTCAGATTTCTGCATTTGTATCTTTGGGGTAAATACCTAGTAGGGCCATTGCTGGGTCATAGGGTAGCTCTATTTTTAACTTCTTGAGGAAACTTCATACTGTTTACCAGAGTGGCTGTACCAGCAGTGTAAGAGGGTTCCCCTTTCTCTACATCCTCCCCAACATTTGTTGTTTCCTGTCTTGTTAATTTTAGCCATCCTGACTGGTGTGAGGTGATATCTCATTGTAGTTTTGATTTGTGTTTTCCTAATGCCAAGTGATGTGGAGCATTTTTTCATGTGTCTGTTGGCCATTTATATGTCTTCTTTGGAGAAATGTCTGTTCATGTCTTCTGCCTATTTCTTGACTAGAATCTTTGTTTCCTTTTGATGTTGAGTTTGATAAGTTCTTTATAGATCATGGATACCAGCTCTTTATCTGATATGTCATTTGCAAATATCTTTTCCCATTCCGTAGGTTGTCTTTTGGTTTTGTTGACTGTTTCCTTTGCTGTGGAGAATTTTGATGAAGTCCCAATAGTTTATTTTTGATTTTGTTTCCCTTGCTTTGGAGACATGTCTAGCCAGAAGTTGCTGTGGCTGAGGTCGTTAGTTGTGTCTTTAGAAGCAAAATGTTTTTAATATAAATGAGGTCCAATTTAACATTTTTCTTATGACTATATTTTTAGTGTTGTACCTAAAACCTTTTTGCCTAACCCTAGGTCCCAAAGATTTTCCCATTTTCTTTTAGTAGTTTTATCATTTAAAACTTAATTTAGATTTAGGATCTAATTTGTGTTATTTTGTGTATAGTGTCAGGTAGGAGTCTAAGTTTCTTTTTCCTTTTCCTTTTTGCATATTGATATCCAAATGTTTCAGAACCATTTATTGAAAATACCATAAATTCTCCATTGAATTGTCTTGACATCTTTGTGAAAAATTAATTTGCCATAAATGTAAGCATTTGTTTGTGAATTTTTAAATTCTGTTCCATTGATTTCTGACTATCCTTGCACCAGTATCTCACAATTTTTTTTAAGTAGGCTCCATGCCCAGCACAGAGCGCAGTGGGGGGCTTGAATTCACGACCCTGAGATCAAGACCTGAGTTGAGATAAAGATTTGCACACTAAACTGAGCCACCCAGCTGCCCCCAACATCTCACAATTTTGATGACTGTAGCTTTATAGTAAGTTTGGAAATTGAGTCAACTTGGATTATGTGGAGACCTTATCAGGCCCCCAGTGCCTATCTCACCTCCTGGAATTCCCTGTTAAGCCTCTGAGTAGTCTGCTAGTTAATTGCTTGCTTCTACCATCAGTGTGTCCTTAAATAAGTAAAGCCACTATCCCTCTTGGTTGGCCAGGTCAGACTCTATAATTTTCATGTCCTAGAGAAATGAAAACACAAGGCTTCTTGATAAAAAATTATTTCTTTTATGTCTGCTGGTTTAGATGGTATAGATTGTATTACTGTATTTATTATATTTTTAAAAGCATACCTAAATCATATATTTTTCTTTTTTTATTAAGATTTTATTTATTTATTTGCGGGGGGAGGGGCAGAGGGAAAGGGTGAGAGAATCCCAAGCAGACTCCCCACTAAGCATGAAGCTCAATGCAGAGCTCAATCCCAGGACCCTGAGGTCATGACCTGAGCTGAAGTCAGACACCTAACTGACTGAGCCACCCAGGCACCACATTAAATCATATATTTTTCTAATGAGAGTTACAGTTATTCAGTATTTCTCTTCTCCTTCTGAACATGACATTAAATATCACTTCCTAACCCTCCTTTTATGATTATCTAGGGTTTTGTTTTGATGTGTTTCTTTAACACAAAAAGAATTAAATTAGTTTTTCCACTAAATTTTAATTAAATTAACCAGCATGTTTTTATCATATGTTGCACTCAGTATTATTTTTGGTATACTTTAAAATTTCATTAAGTCAGAATCTAGGGAGATAGACTCTTAGTTTTTTTCACGTCTGGAAGTACCTGTATTTTGCTCTTAATTTTGAGAGATTGGTATAAAATTCTAAATCGAGAGTTTCTTTACTTCATTTCTTTTACATTATTGTCTTTTGACATCTATTGTTGTTGATGTCAGCTTAATTATTTTTCCTCTGTAGGAAAAATAGCCTCTAGTGGCTTTTAAAATTCCTCTTTATTATTAATGTTTCTTATAACGTGCTTATATTTATAAGCAGTAAGTTTCTTGACATTGGTTTTGGTGATGATTTTTTGGATTTGACACCAAAAGCAAAAATAGACAAGTGGGACTGCATCAAACTAAAAAGCTTCTGCACAGCTAAAGGACAACAAAATGAAAAGACAACCTACCAAATAAGAGAAAATATTTGCAAATCCTCTATCTTATAAGGGGTTAATATCCAAAATATATAAAGAACTCCTATAACTCAATATAAAAAAAAGCCCAAACTGATTAAAAAATGGGCATAGCATCTGAATAGACATTTTTCCAAAGAAGGCATACAGATGGTCAACATGTGCATGAAAAGGTGTTCAACATCACTAATCATCAGGGAAATGCAAATTGAAACTACAAGGAGGTATCACCTCACACCTGTTAGAATGGCTATTTTCAAGCTCATTTTTTTCTTTTAAATTTTATTATGTTATGTTAATAACCATACATTACATCATTAGTTTTTGATGTAGTGTTCCATGATTCATTGTTTGCATATAACACCCAGTGCTCCATTCAGTATGTGCCCTCTTTCAGGTTCATTTTAAATGGTAAATTATTTATTTATTTAAAATTGTTTTATTGTTGTTGTTCTTTCTCTGTTCTTACTCCTACTTGTCACTGGTTTTTCACTTTTCTCCACCAGGTTCTCTGGGCTACAGTCCAGACCAGGTTTTATAAGGTAATTTTGGAGATACTTATCCTAAGTCATAGTAAAGATATTGCAGATTCAGTCCCTGAGTCAGCAGGCGGCTTGTTTAATTTTTGGTCATGAGGCTGTGTCTGAGCTTTCCCATCTTTCTAGGCCTGTAGCTTGTTCAAATCTGTTTTTTTAGGTAATGTTCAGTATTGTTTCCTTATCTGCCTGCACAGAGCATCAAACTAGCCTCTGTCTACCACCTTCACCCTGACCAGTCATGTGATGTAAAAAAACACCTGGTTTTTTCTAACCTACAGGAACTAACTAACCTCTGACTACCACCACCAGCAGGTTTGTGGCTTTACTCAGACTTGCTGGTCTGCTTCTGTCTTCTGTAGATATCCTTCTCTTATTTTTGAAACTTGCTCTGTTTCTTCATTTTAATTTCTACATTTTATTTATAATTGGTATGTGTTTGAAAGAGAGAGGATACTTCAAAGTGTGAATCTCCCATGCTATTGTGGCTAGAAGACTAAAAAAACACTTCTAATGCCTGTTTATTCCTTTTAATATTTAAAGAGCACTCCTCCTGATTTAAGCTTCTTTAACACTCTCATTGTCTCTATAGTTTTTTTTTAAAAAGATTAATCTGCATTCTGTCTTATGAAGTCTTTTCTGTTCTTATCTTGATATCTTGATATTGACTATTTTCATTACAATAATTTGTTTTTGTTATTTATCTTCCCAACTGGACTGTGAGTTTCTTAAGTGTAGAGACTCTATTTTACTTCCTTTACTACTCTACCATGCATAGAATAAAGTTTTGGATTGAATTAATATTCTCTATATTTCTGTGCATTGATTATTCTACATAAAGAGCATGTGTTAATGAGCTCTACTTAGGGAAAACGTTTGATCGGGATGTAGCCTCTAGATGTGGGGAAATGAACATTTTGGTGTTAGAGGTAAAATAACCCGGCATGAGCTTTCTTTGATATAATCCTATCGATGAGATGAATTTACACTGAATCCTGGAACCATTTGGTCTTTGACCTGGAATGTATGAGACTTTTATCCTGACCCCTCTATCAGTTAGATTGTGTTTGACGGCTAGAAACAGAAACTCAGAAAACAGTAGTTTAAACAAATAAGGGTAATTTTTCTCTCATAAGAAGTGGGAAGTAAAGCCAGAGGTGTGCAGTGCAGCCAGGATTGATGTGGCAACTCAAGGTACTGACAGAGACTCAAATTCTTCAGTTGGCCTCCTCCTCAGCCTTGGTGGGTGTACTTCTTCCTGATAGTGTTAAAGTGGCTGTCAAATCTCCTGCCATTGTTGATGCATTCCAGACAGAAATGAGAAGGAAGGAAAAAGGACAAAGGGCCCATGTCCTTAACTATCCAGAAGTGTCACCCGGAGACCTCTACTTACATATCATTGACCAGAACTGGTCATGGTGAGTCTAGAGAAATATGTATTTTTAACTGGCCACATTGCCCTGTATAAAAGTAAAGATTTTTATTAGTATGAATGAAGGGGAAATCAATAATGGGTAGGCAAATTACAGTGTGTACAACCCCTAACATTTGTTTTATAGCTACAGACCCCCCTGGAGGGATTTTAAAGAGCTTTCCAGTGATGGTAAGGAGGATGGATTGTAGATGGGTGAGACAGTAGGCAGATAGACTAGTTAAGCTACTGATGCAGTTATCTAAGTGAGAAGTTCGTGGCAATTATGGTTAGTGAGTAGAAGCAGAATTCAGATGATGATTAGGAATTAGAATGGATAGGATTTGGTGACAGTCCTTAAACTAGGAACAATTTTCTTTCACTGTTAGATTTTGATAAGTTAAAAAAATTCAAAACCTCTTATCTTTCAGTATTAGAGAAGGATCTGCATTTACATATTTTAAACAGGAGTAGAAGGAGTATGGACAAGCCAGCCTCAAATTTCAGGCATCCATAAAACAAAGAGTTGTCTGGCATTTTAAAATAGGATATGCTATACAAGGGCTTCAAATATTGTATAAATTGATCTGGAAACATTGTGAGAACAATCTTCCTTTTTAGGAATTTGGAGTCAAAGCGGCACGTATCAACTAATATTTTAAAAAGAACTTAAATGCTATTATAAAATTCACAATCAGTTTCATGTAATAAAACTGTTCTTGTTTGGACCAAGTTACTCATCCTGACTCCATACTGGGAATAATGATGGGTGTCATGACATCCTTTGGCTAAATCAGTAAGAAAAGCTTGAATTTCTAGGTTTGAGAGAGCAGTGGGTTACCTTCCGAAGGCTACTGCTTCTGAGCTGTCATTTGAAATGCCAGCACATTGCTCAGCTGTAGGTCATTGGGAAGTCTCACATTTTCTTTTGACCATAGAACAAAGCAGCCAAATATTAACATGCTTGGGAATGATTATAAGAGCTGAATACTACCATTCTGACTTTTCAAGAAGATAAAAGACAAGTAGGGCACCTGAGTGGCTCAGTCATTAAGCATCTGCCTTTGGCTCAGGTCACGGTCCCAGGGTCCTCGGATCGAGCCCCGCATCGGGCTCCCTGCTCGGCGGGAAGCCTGCTTCTCCCTCCCCACTCCCCCGGCTTGTGTTCCCTCTTTCGCTGTGTCTCTGTCTGTCAAATAAATAAATAAAATCTTAAAAACAAAAAAGATAAAAGACAGGTAGTCTTAGGGTGTGGATTGTATTTCCCCAAACCTTTGTCATTTACAAATATTAAAAAAGGTATGCTCTAAGATAATGGAAATACAGAGTTAAATTCAACATTAAAGTGCTACATAATAAGACTGTAACTGGTATGAAAAATGAAACCTTAGGAAAAAACCCCAGATTTGAAGGGGTTTATAGACCAAGGAGAGGGAGCAAGTTTTGAATAAATTTATGCTCTGGCTACATGGCCCTGAACTTCTGGAGGTTTCCACACATAGGCATTAGTCTTGGTAGAAGAAACAGATTATTCAGATGCTTGACTGATAGTTTTAGATCTAGATATTGTTGCGTGCTCTTACTGAATTTATTAAATATAAGTCTGGAAGCCATGACTTTCAGCAATGATGGAAGTTTTTTTTTTTAATGGTAAAATGAAAGCTTAGAGGCAAAATGAGAGCTTTATAATTTATTCTTCAAACATTTTGGAACTTATCGTAACTATTTTCACATTAGGATGATTTTTTTTTTTAGATTTTATTTGAGAGAGAGAATACAAGTGGGGCAGAGCAGAGGGAGAGGGAGAAGCAGACTCCCGGCTGAGTGGGGAGCCTGACATGGGGCTTGAACCCAGGCTGAAGGCAGATGCTTAACTGACTGAGCCACCCAGGTTCCCCTAGAATGATTTTTATAGAAAAATAATCAACCAACTTAATTCCTTAAAAGAAATATTTTAATGATATAGATCAAGATCAAAATGTGACTTTCCTAGGTATACATGGGGCATCCTTGCATTTGGTTTCAGTTGTGCACATAATATCTTTTCTGTTATGATATGTGTCAGTCTACCTTGTTAGAATTCATGGAGCTACAGATTGGGAATGTAGTGTGCCATGGTCTGAATATTTATGTCCCCCCAAAATTCATATATTGAAATCCTAATCCCCCAAAGGTGATTGTATTAAGAGGTAGGGCTTTTGGGATGTGCTTAGTGCATCAGGATGGAGCCTTCATAATTGGGACTAGTGTTCTTATAAAAGATATCCCACAGGAAACCCTAGCCCCTTCCACCATGTGAGGACAGTGAGAAGGTGCTATTTATGAACCAGGTAGAGGACCCTCACAAGAACTTGAACATGCTGGTGCCTTGGATTTCCCAGTCTCCAGAATAGAAATAATTTCTATTGTTTATAAGCTACCCAGTCTGTGGTATTTTGTTCTAGCATCCTGAACAGGGAAGGATGGTCTGAATGATGCAGTGCATATTATTATATTTCTTCCCAGAAAGTAACATTTCAGAGAAGATGGTTTCACTTGATGAATGGATGTACAAAGCAAAATCATTATGCTCCTAAATCTAAGTAGTTTTCAAAGGACATATTTCAAAATGTTAAAGTCAGATACTGCTGCCATGTGTGATACTTTAGAGATAAAAGTTTTCTGTAAACATTAGTAATTACAGTGTTTTTCTTAGAAAGTTGTTGTGTTAACTTGTGATTCTAATTATTGAAAGCATTGAACAATTACATAATTCTGTGACCTAGAAGCCCAGGCAGAATGTAATTTTAATTGTCAGTACAGTATAATTCCTTGAATTGGTCTACTTTGAATGGAGAAAATGACTTAAATAATGTAATTTTAATTTTTATTTACTTTTAATTTTTTAGGAGAAGTAAGGTTCTTAATGGCCATTTAGAGCAGTTTACTTACTTGAAACTGAGACTCAGAGTATTTGACTTATCTATGGCTTACATACCTTTTTAGTTTGACAGCTCTATTGGATTCTACAAAGAATGAAGTATTGCATGTAAAAAACATAATTGGGAGTACATTTTAAGTGTTCTGACATGGGTGTTGATGGTATCTCTATTAAAATTTATTGTTTTTATCTGTTCACCATCTCTTTTCTCTTTCTTATACAGAACCCATTGCCTGTGGGTTCAGGTGGGAGTAACCTCTCTACAGGGGGCCAGAGCACATTGGCTTGGCCACTGGGAGTTCTGGATTCTTCAGGCCACATAATGAGTTGAAGAATGTGTACGAGACAGCCCTTCCAAGCCTGTTGTTACAGCTATATGAAAGCAGTACACTCTGTCCTATATAATTGCTAGCTTTGAGCCTAAAACTGCTGATGACTGTCTGAAGATAATGAAGCCAATACAGAAGAAATTAGAGTAAACTGAAAGACTGTGCTGTGTTGAAATTTGAGTGTCTGGATTCCACTGTGCCTGAAGTCAGGTGTACTTCCAGATATCTTCCTAATTACAAGAACAAGTAAATTCTCTCTTTATGCTGAAGTTAGTTGGAATTGGTCTCTACAGCAGAATCTTAGGTTATATGGTGCCCAGGGAACACAGGAATCTCAAGCATTTTTGTGCATCAACAATGTTCAAATGAATAACATATATTGATTCTCTAACAAGAAAGTGGAAAGAAGCAGGCCAGGATGTTGGGTTTGGGGCTGCTACCCTGCACAAATCCAGAGCCATTATTTATGTAGAAGACAGGGTGAATGGCACCTGTAGTTGTATAGCAACTCAACTGGGAATTATGAAGGTAGAAAGGGTGTACTGCTTTAAAAAAAAAACCACTCTTTCCACTCAGAGAATTTTGATCAGTTTCATCAATTCTGTGGTGAATTATTGCACTGGACGATACATTAAGACAAGGAGAGGAGCCCTTGTGTTTGGAAGTAGGTGGAGGGAAGGTGTCGTGCAGGGCTGGCCGCATCATTGCTGGCCCTGCATCCTGGCTCTTCCTAACCCAGCACTGTGAGCCCAGGCAAATTCTTCATGGCTCAATCACCTGTTCTGTGAAACAGAGGTGATGGTAGTTATCTATTCATAGGGCCACCGAGAACGAAATAAGATACCTGCGAGGCACTTAGAGCAGTGCTAAGCACATGGTGGTGGGCAATAAATGTTAGCTATTTTATGTTTTTTTTTTTTTTTTAAACGAGTAGATTGAAGGCCATTTCTGTTTCATATTAACCCAGTGCTCTGAGAAAGTTGGCTAGAACACAAATTAAGCAGGAAACTTTTAGGGATCTGAATTTCATAATCCTTAGCCTTAGAAGTTAAGTTCCCTTTAAATTACTGAGATTTCAGTTACTCCCCTTCTCTAGAATAACCCACATGCATCTACATTCTCCCGTTACTTGCGTGGAATGCCTTTTGCTATGAATTATCAAGGAGAAGCTAGAGCATGACCATTGATAAGGAGGGGTTAATTTCTTAGAAACTAGTCTGAAGAAACAGCTGCTAACAAATAGACCCACTCATATAACACTTGCCCTCTGGGAGTCTTCAGTCCAGTTAAGGAGCCAAGATGTAAAATGCACGGGGAGTTAAATGATATTGCAGAGCTCACTAACAGAACAGACTGAAGGAGAGAGCCAGCAAGGAGCTGAGAGTCACTGTAGATGGGTTGAGCTGAGCTGCAGTGAGTGCTGGTGTGGCGGGAATGAGGGGTCAGAGAGAGGTGAGATCACCGTCAGGCAGGCAAGCAGGGTAGGCTAGATGGAATCAGTCACTTTAGGTCTCTTATAAACATTTAAGAGCCTGGGCAGGTACAAGAAATATTTATCATTCAAATTAAAGAATGTATTCAAGAGGATGAAAATGATTTTTTTTTTGAGGGCAGCTAGTCAATAAAGAGAAGAAAAATCCTGAAAAATATGACCTCTGTTTTGTGAGGCCTGCAGTGTAGCTCTGAATTCACTCTATGGGTCTGGATTTGGCATTTCCAGACTGGTCTCCTCTTGGGTGGAAATGAGGGAAACCTCTCCAAGACATCCTTCACCCCTAAAGGAATTTCTGTGGGAAAATCACATGAGAACAACTTGATAGTTAGCTTGCTCTTGAATTATTAACCAGTATCTGGGGTCCTAAGATGCCAGTGCACTGATTATTCTCCTTCAGGAGAGTTCTGGCTTTCAGTATAACAATTGTTAACCAGAACAGGAAGCCTGGAAATGGAAGGAATTGGAAGTTGTTTCTTCTGAACACAACCTTTTCTGCTTTCCTGACAAGTATAAATAAGCATCTGTTAAGGGATGGTGATAGTCTGCCTGTGTTTTGCTCATTAATTAGTTTTCTTGCTGAGGGGAAAATAATTTATTATATATGATGTATTAGGGAATTGATTTCACATTATCCAAAGTTGAAGTCTAATGTTATTCATTTCAAATATTTGCATCTTCTTTTTCCCCCTCAAATACTAGTTCAAACTAGTATGTTTTCTCATTGGCTTAAAATGTTATTTGAAGTACAAAAGGCACAGATTTGAGCTACTCGTAATTCAACAGTTTGGATGCTGGTTTTTAATATAGCAGCCTGCAAGTTCACAGGTTTCTTCCCGTGTCAGACTGTGGCCAACTGCTTTGGTGATCAATGTGGTTGATTTACACATCTTAGACCATTTGGAAGTCCAGAATAAGAGACTAGAGGGGCAGGGTGTGCTCAAATCCAGTTTTACGGTGAACAAGGACATCCTCAGGACAACCAAAATTGAGAATTACTCTGACCTAGTACAATTGGTCAAGGTTTCACTAAAAAGGTGGTGTTTGTACTCAATTACTGAGGTGAGAGTATAATTTAGAATTAGAATGCAGTTCAAAGACACAGGCCCCAGATATTCCCAGGTGGGCGATCCCTGAGGGTGAATTAGAATTCAACCCCCTTTCCTGTCTCTCCTGCAATTGTTGGGGTCCCCCTGTAATGACAATGGCTAACCAAGTATGACACAGACCTATGTGGCTGGCAATATGGGGTGAGGCTGACGAAATCCAATGGGTTCCAGATAATACCAGAGGGCGGGTGTTTTTTGATTTATCTGCAAGAGGCCTCCGTTAGTGACTGATTTGGTCACGTTTGGTCTTTTTCTGAAAAATGAGGGTAAGGCTGCTTTCAAAATGTCTTTGTAGACATAGAGTTGGGCAGGCAAACTTCTGACGCGGTTTGTGTAAGATTTTAATGCTCAACATCCCGTAAAGGAACCTGTGTCAGGCAGCAACTCTATTTCTCAAGCAATAGACAGGGGCCAATTCATTGGTCTGTTTGGAAAGAATTACTCAATGAGAATAGGAAACTTACCTGAGGTCACACTGTCTGCCAAAAGTGGGGGAAAATGCCCCAGTGGGAGGAGAAGCGGGTTCCGGTGAAATAATGTTGCTCTGGCAGGAAATCCATCACTTGAAGTTAGGCGATGCTGCCACAGCATAACAAACTGTAACCTGGTCAGTAGATGAAGCCAAGCCTGGAGTCCTCAGTGATTGGGAAACGCACCCCTCAGCAATTGGGCAAGGCCTCCAAATCTGCAGGGATTTGACGACGCCAACAAGAGCCATTCAGGCCTTAGGTTCTGCCAGTCTGAAGACTGTCCAATCCTCAATGCCTCGAGCGCACTTCTAAAGAAGGAAAAGAAAACCTGAGGCTATTTAAATGCCCTCTTTTTGATTTGAACTTACCTTTTAACAGAGGTGGTAGTGCTGTCTAGAATGCTTCCCCAGGTAGTAGATTCTTGGAGCAGGATCTGTGCTCCTGTATGTGAGCTACTAATAGGGACAACTGAGAACCTCAGAACTTTGAAAAAATTAAATAATTGATATAATCAATTAGGATATTTATGTGTTAAAGTTTGAATTCTTTTGGTAATTAGCCAGTTAAGTTGTGCTGACAAATTCTCTTTGTATGTAAAAAGCCTAAAAAACTCAAAAGGAGAAAACAAGCACACCCTTCTCCCACCCCTCCCTGGTAGCCCTTCCACTCTCAGCTTGGGGAACAGAGGGAGGGAGGAGAGAGAGAAGGAATTTGAATCTCAGTCTTCAAAACAGCAAAATGTAAATGTTATTATAATTTGAGGCAGTAAGTGGAGGCTTCAGTAAAAAAAAAACAACAACCCCACAAAACCAAACACACACACACACCACACACACACTCACGTGCGGGTGGTGTGTGTGCACAAATGTGTAAGATTTTTTACCTGCATTTATTCTGATTCCCTTTTTGCTTTTGTAGTCCAGCTTCTGTCCCCTCTGGTCTCATGAATGAACTTTTCAAGGTTTTCAGTGGCTTCTTTTTCTGCCTTTCTGCAGCCTCGTTCCTCCTAATGTCTCTTGATATTTCACCACCACCTTCTTCCTGAAGCTCTATCTTCCCCTTGCTGCTGGGGTACTGTAGGGAGCAAAATGGAGTCTCTCATGTCAGGTAGGAGCCTGTGTCAAGCAATGACGCAAGCAGTTAAGGTACTGCAGCTATGAGATATTGCCGGGACCAATGTCAGCCGACACCCCAGAACTAATAAGGAGCAGAACCAGAGGAGGTCTGCAGAGACCCCAAAACTGATTAAATCCCTTTAAAAAGGGAAGGATTTTTGCAGCAAACTGTCAGACTCTTCAGACCTGACCCCTGTATGTCTGACCACTTAAAAAAGCCAACTGCCTCTGAAGGCTTAGCCCTATCGATCTCCAAACAGAACAAGATCCTTCACCACTTGAAAATAAGCAGCAGTGAGTGCCCAGAACTGACCTGGACCAGACTGAGGCCTTATCTCAACTGTGCGCCCACAGACTGACTTCGTGTTTGCTTCGTAAACTTCCTGCACCCTTTTGTTATCTTGTTGGTTATGTGACTTGTCTTCTGTCCTGCTCTGTGTGCTGTGTAAGAAGCCAAGTTTAATCACATGGTGAATTGTCATTGAGATTAGAATCCTCAACCTGCTTTATCATTGTGATTTAACTTTTGCTTTATGATTGAATAAAGCTGACATTGTGGAGAGACACAACTCATGTGTGCACCTTCATGGCATGCTCATGACAGATACCACATGGTCTTTTTATATTTCCAGCTCTTCCACCATCCTTTGCTATTTCTTGTGAGCCATGTCCTAGTACCCTCTAATCTGTGAGGATTGAATGAGGTGATGTTTGTAAAGATACTTAGTAGAATAGATAGCTATCCAAATGAAAAGTGTTCCTAACTGGGCATAATAGTCTAATGTTTGTTTTTTTGTCTTCTCAAAAAAAAAATCCATTTTTCAGCTACCTATTCCCTTTGGATATCTTGCTTCTTCTTTTTTTTTTAATATTTTATTTATTTATTCATGAAAGACAGAGAGAGCGCGCGAGAGAGAAGCAGTTTCCCAAGAAGCAGGGAGCCCGACGCGGGACTTGATCCGAGAACCCTGGGATGATGACCTGAGCTGAAGGCAGATGCTTAACCACCTGAGCCACCCAGGCGCCCCTGGATATCTTGCTTCTTATGCAAACCTCAGTTCACACTGATATGACCACATCCTCTCACACTGGCCTCTTGTTATGCTGTTATTGTTTGTGCTTGCTAAGCTTGGACAGAGTGTCCAAGATGATGGTGACGACGGTGTATAAGTCACAGCTGGTCTCAGCTTCTATCAGTGAGGGAAAGGGGTTGACATTCCTCTAGGAGACCCTCTCTGCCAAAAGGCACAAGGTCCTATTGGAAGGATGGCATCAACAATAGCCTTGGTCTCTGACCACCAATAGGCTTCCCAAAATTGCTGCTTTCTGGGTTAACCTACCTGTGCATTTTTGTTTCCTCAACCCTTCCAATAATTTTGTAACCAGTTCAGCGTATTTACTCCCCTCTGTTGAAAATACATGATGTTGTTTCTGTTTTCTTAATACCCTTGCCTTTCTGATCTCCTCAGAACATGCTGGAGACTTTTCTTATAGCGCAGTTATTTACTCATCACCAGAAACCATAATTTTGTCTTCCAAACTCAACAATAGTTAGAAATTTGACAAAGGCTTAGTGTAGGGGGTGTATGTGTGTGGGTGGTGGTAGTGTGGTAATGCTTTTCATTTTAGCAGTTATAGTCCTTTTGAAGAATATAAAAACATAAGTAATATTTTTTACTTTGATGCAGACTTTTAAGTATAATGTGACTTTGGGTTGTGTCTGGAGAGAGAGCTTGCATGAAGTGTTAGCATGAGATCTTAATAAAATAATACCCAAGATTGCCTGATACAGCCCCTTGTGCGCTAGCATTTTTGGACTATCTCAGGCCCCAGTAAGCCAGGTAAGATACATGCTGTGCAGGCACAAGGCCTCCAGGCCACGTAGGTGAGTTGGGGCTAACATCCATGATGCTTTGTGCTCCACACTGCATTCATCTCTAGAAATTTACTTAATATAAATTTATATAAATCTATTCTTTTCATACTTACAGTAAGCACAGCTGGGATAAAAGTTAATTTAACTTCAATTAATTCAAAATGATTTGGAGAGAGAGAGGTTTTTCCATCATATCCAGATGTCATAGGGGCTGGTACAGGTCAGGTGATTCCTCTTTCAGAAACCAAGGTAAGCCAAACTCCTTGATGGAAAGTCGTTAATGTATATTCCCAGGAAACATCCCCAGTCTATTTTCCTAATTGTTCAGTAACTCCTGAGGGACAAATATATGATTGTTTTGGCAGAGTCTGAATCTGAGCCTCAGTGCTTAAAATACATGGAAGATTAATTCTAATGGAGAAGAATTCCATCTCCCCACCTTGATTTAAGCTCCTCTTAGGGAGGAGTAGTAGCAAGGGGAGTGGCAGGCAGAGACAGAGGAAGAAGCAGCCTTCCAGCTGAGCAAGGAGTCAGATGCAGATGTGGGACTCAGGACTCAATCCCAGGACCCCCGGATCATGACCTGAGCAGAAGGCAGCCGCTTAACCAACTGAGACACCCAGGCGTCCCTCCCCTTACTTTTTTTTTTATTGAATAACTAACTATACTGAAATGGAAATGAATGCTTCATTCAATCAAGTTTGTCCAAAATGTTAAATGATTATAAATTGACCTAAGTTCCAACTTTCTTTGTCCAGATCCAGTTGGATTGGAACATGTCATGGCATGCTTTTCTTGACATTTCAGTAGCTGATAAGTGTACAATAAACTCTAATTCTAAGCTGGGTTATTTTTTAAAGATGCATCTGTACCCTATCTTTGGATGACATTTCTACAACAGCAGAAGTGACCAAGGCATGTGAAACTAGAGGGAAACCCCACGAAATAACAATACTTTAAAAAAAAGAGCCCTGAACCCATGGCATATTGAATAGATGGTAAAAGTCAAGTCCTCAGTGTACTGTCTATTGTACAATGTATGCGCAATTAATGCTCAGGGCTGATACAGGAGTTTGATCAGCAAGGAGGAATGAACATAGAAAAATAGGT
The DNA here is from genome assembly GCF_003265705.2 of Callorhinus ursinus. Taxonomy (NCBI): domain Eukaryota; kingdom Metazoa; phylum Chordata; class Mammalia; order Carnivora; family Otariidae; genus Callorhinus; species Callorhinus ursinus. The sequence goes on along the minus strand of NW_027397124.1, from coordinate 1,574,689 downwards.
AATCAATATTAATTGATAAACCCAGGAAATTGGGTATTAAAAATGTATTTCTTATGAAATAAATATTGCATTATTTCCACACTCCTCCACGGCTTGCCTAAATCATTTCACTCTTGGTGTCTTGAGACAACACTTAGAAGAATTTCAGGTTGCATAGCACACAGGTGGCTTGTGAGCTTCAGTTATTTATTTTTCATTTTTTATCTGTAAGGCAGTAGTTATATCTATGTGACTATGTGACTGTGCCTACTGGTTCTGCTATTTGTGCCATTAGTCCCAACAACGGTGGGTGGGTCGTATGGGTATTTCTGTATATGGACTACAGGATGTGGGCCTGAATATATAGGAAAGGCATTTTAGGAAATGCCAAATGCTAATTCATGTTCATTAAGTCATGGCTGACCACAACTGAAACAATCTGAACAACTGACATCCAGAAGTACAATAAGTTTTCTTGAGGGAGAATGAATTTTGCAGGATTTCTGTTCATTTAGCTTGAAGAAAGTGACATAAAACTATGTTGATGAAGGCTGGGGCTTAAATTAACTGCTCTTCCCTGAAAACTTTATCATAAAGCAGGACTTTTGCTTAATTTTCAAGAATTATTCCAGACTCAAGCCTACTAAATGAATAGAAAGAATCTTTAGATCAAAGCATTTTTTAGACTTAGAGCTTCATTGTTAGAATAAAAGCCAACTTAAACTTACTTAATTCAAATTGATTGATTTCTTTCTTTTTGTTTTTGGTAATTTGGAAAGTTTTCTTGTCCAACACGCCTGTAGAATATTAAGAATGACCTAAGACTTTTGCCAATATAATTTTTTCCCACTAAGAGCGGTGATAGAAACTTAAGAACAATTCATTGATTTCAGGAGTTGAGTATGTGTTACCTTCTGTAATTGTCAGTTAACAGAGCTATACATATTTCTCTTTTTAATCACCAAAATCCAAATGAATTAGGCTAGGGTTTAGCTTATAAAAAGAAAAAATGAGAAAGCACCTACCTAACTTTTTGTATTTAACAGGCTTATAGAAATATCATAGTCAGATACTATAAAAGTCATAGCTGATAGTCATGCCACTGGGATGAGATTATGATTTTATAACTATGAAAAATATTTTTGTGATAGCTGAATATAGGAATTTTTGTATAAATCATACATGGTAATATTTCACAGTATGGAAAACATAGGCAAAAACCTATGGTTCTTCTTAAAGGTCAAGAAAACCTTTATAATTCCAACTCTCAGTGATGGGTTGGAAAGGGAAAATACCCATATTGTTCATAACAGGAAAATTAAACTCACAGACTTCTTAGTATTGGAGAAAAAAGACAAAAAAACCAGACAAGAATGCTATAAAAAAGAAAACTCAGGTCAATATCCCTGATGAACATAGATGCAAAAATCCTTAAAATACTACTAAAACAAATTCAACAGCATATTAAATTCCACCATGATCAAGTGGGATTTATCTTTGAGATGCAAGGATGATTCAACATATGCAAAGCAATAAATATGATACACCACATTAGTAGAATGAAGGATAAAAATCATATGATAATTTAAATAGATACAGTAAAAGCATTTGTCAAAATTCAACATTCATTCATGATAAAAACTCTCAACAAATTAGGTATAGAAGGAATATATTTTATCAAAATAAAGGCCATATATGATAAGCCCACAGGTAATGACTACTTAATAATGAAAACTGAAAGCTTTTCTCTTAAGATCAAGAATTAAGCAAGAATGCCAAACCTTGCCGCTTTTATTCAAAATACTATTGGAAATCCTAGTCAGGGCAATGAGGAAAAAAAAGGCATCCAAATCAGAAAGGAAGAAATAAAATGTATCTGTTTGTAGATAATATGCTCTTATATATAGAAAACCCTAAAGATTCCACCAAACACTATTGGAACTAATCAGCAAAATTCAGTAAAGTTGCAAGATACAAAATCAACATATAAATATAGATTATATTTATATAAAATAACAACAAACTATCCAAAAGATGAATTAAGAAAAAAATCCCGTTTATAATGGCATCAAAAAGAATACAATACTTAGGAAATAGTTTAAGCAAGAATATGAAAGACCCATACATTGAAAACTTCAAGACATTGATGAAAGAAATTGAAGAAGACATAAATAAATCCCATGTTCATAGACTAGCTGAATTACTATTGTTAAACTATCCATAGTGCCCAAAGAAATCTACATATTTAATATATTCCTATAAAAATTCCAATGGTATTTTTCATAGAAATAGAAACAATTCTAAAAATCATATGGAACCACAAAAGATCATGATAGTCAAAGAGATTTTTGAGAAAAAAGAACAAAACTGAATTCAATTTATATTACCAAGCTATAGTACTCAAAATAGTAATCAAAACAATATGGTCCTAGCACAAAAACAGACACATAGACCAGTTGAACAAAATAGCCCAGAAATAAACCCACACATATACAACTAATCTTCAACAAGGGTACCAGTAATACTCAATGGGAAAAAAATAGTCTCTTCAATAAATGATGGAAAAACTGGATAGTCACATGTAAAAGAATGAAATTGGACACTTACACTATATACAAAAATCAACTCAAAGTGGATTAAAGGCTTAAATGTAAGACATGAAGCCATGAAAATTCTAGAAGAAAACATAGGTAAAAAGCTCCTTGACATTGGTCTTGGCAATAATTTTTTGGATATAACACCAAAAGCACAGGAACAAAAGCAAAAGTAAACAAATGGGACTACACCAGAATAAAAAGTTTCTGCACAGTAAAGGAAACAACCAACAAAATGAAAAGGCAACTTACAGAATGGGAGAAAATATTTGCGGACCATGCATCTGATAGGGGGCTAATATCCAAAATATACAAGAAAGTCATATGACTCAATAGCGAAGACAAATAAAACCCCAAGAACAAAACAAACAACAAAAAGAACAAATAATACAGTTAAAAAATGGGCAAAGGACCTGAACAGACATTTTTCCAAAGAAGACATGTAAATGGCCAAGAGGTGTATAGAAAAGTGTTCAACATTACTAATTATTAGGGAAATGCGAATTAAAACCACAGTGAGATATCACCTTTTACCTGTTCAAATGGCTATTATTAAGAAGTCAAAATAACAAGGCTTGACAAAGACGTAGAGAAGGGGAACCTTTGTGCACTATTGGTAGGATTGTTATATAAAGTACATAGAATATTAGAATAATGGAATATTATTCAGCCATAAAAAAGAAGGAAGTCCTGCCCCTTTTTGATAACACAGATAAATGTAAAGGACATTATGCTAAGTGAAATAAGTCAGACAGTGAAAGACAAATACTGCATGATCTCACTTACATGGGGAATCTAAAAATGTCAAACTCACAGAAACAGTGAGCAGAATGGTGGTTGCCAGAAGCTGTGGGTTGGGAGAAATGGGGAGATGTTGGTCAAAGAGTACAAATTTTCAGTTATATGATGAATGAGTTCTGGCAATCTAAGGTACACCTGATGACTACAGCTAATAATACTGTGTTGTATACTTGAAATTTGCTATGAGTAGATCTTAAATGTTCTTACCACACACACACACACACACACACACACACACACACGGTAAATATACAAAGTGATGGGTAATTTAATTAACTTGACTGGGATGTCATTTTGCTATATATGTATATCAAAATATCAGATTGTATACTTTAAATAGGTACAGATTATTTGTCAATCAGACTTCAATAAAGCTGAAAAAAATACATAGAAGGAAAGAAACAAAATGAAAAATTATCCTATTTTCTACCCTTGATGGTGAAGTTTTCATTCTATGGCCAAAGTTTCAATTTTGGAGATTACTACTTAAGAAAAGAATTCAAGAAACATTAAGGTTTCCATCTTGAAAGTCTTATAATTTTTTTCCCACAACTTTGTGGCCAAGAAGCAAAGATCAAAGCTTTGTTAAGATAAACAAAAAGCATTTGATACCAGGAATGAAATATTACTTTGGTAAGATAATATGAATGAAAACACTTTGCATGAAACATATTAAACAAAAATTGTAGAGATTTGCTGTTATTTAAAAAAACTTAGGCCCTTTACTATGAGAGTTGTTTTCTTATAGCTGTTTTTTTCTCTCTAATGATTTAGTGGCTTTAAATGTTATTTTTATTCCCTTTTTGTCACTAAGTTTAAAAAAATTATTTAAATACACTTTTCTCTAAGGTTCACACGCTAATGAAATAATAACTACCTACTTCTTCCTTATAAGAAGACAGATTTAGAAAGAGATGATTCCTCCTTATCACGCACTCCATTTTCTAGCTGGTTTTGATAAAATTTTAATTCTAGATACAGATGGCTTTTATTAAATTATCTTTATATCATATAAGTATATGATAATATTTTTGACACTTGCCTTCACTTATATGACCATATAAATAGTGACTTAGAACTGGTTTTATGTCTCATTAGCTATAATTTTTACTGTATCTTTTCTATTCTTGGGGTATTTTTACCTATAATTTTTACTACAAATTTCCTAATCTTGAGTTACTTAATTGTATCCATCTCTTTGGATTGTATCTTTCAGTAATTTCCTCTTTCAGAGAGGGTAGGTAGTACTTTCCCAAACTCTGTGCGTGTGTGTGTGTGAGAGAGAGAGTTTGCATTTCTGTGTTCCTTACATTTGGATAATAATTTGAATGAGTCTACATTTCTTGGATCCATTATCTTGTATTTAGAGTTGCAGAGAAGTCTGAAGCAACTTTCATGGGCAGGTTTTTGTTTTGTTTTTTTTCCTCTTCTTTCCTAAGTAACCTGCTCTTTCTGCTTGGATGCTCATAAGTTTTGTTCTGTATCTTTTGAATGACCCCAAAAGATCTGTGTATCAGCTCCCAGCCTATCATCACAAGGATCTTCTCTGTGCCATAGATTTTAGGGGAATAGACTTTTGCTCTTGTGTGTCCTTCAGCGTTTTCACTGCTTTCTTCAGTGTTGACTGATCCACTTAGTCCTTGAACCCCTGTCCTCCTTGTGAACCTCCTACCACCACCTTCATGCCTCACCAGGATAACAAAGGCTAACATTTCCTTCCTCCTGATTCCTTAATTCCCCACAAGACTACCTTATAACTTTTTTTAACCAGAAATTTGAGAGTAACTAGAGGATATTATAAAATAGGAAAAAATTCGTACACATGTTGCCACGTCTAGTATTCCATATAGGGAAGAGAATAAAACAAAGATAAATATTTCACTGGAGTTCTTTCATTGCTTCACCCTGATTCTCGTTTTTCTGCCTTGAGTTTCACCCAGGCTTTCCACTCTCCTGAGAGAGCCCTTCCTTTAATATTCATAGTGCCCATTGCCACATTGTTAAGACATCCCATTCCCAAGCCTTAGCAGATATTTTTTAATTGAGGTACAATTTGCACACAATACACAAATCTTAAGTGTAGAGCTCCATTAATTTTTCCATGGGTGCCTTTTCCGCCAGGGCATTTCAGAGGACCCACTAATGCACCCAGCCACAAATTCCCCAGGGCATGACTTACAAAGTTTGGCTAACACACAGGACTTAAGCACAGTAGACCCTGGTGGGTTTGGGCTTCTGAGTCAAGCAGAATAATCCAGAGCGCACTTTGTACCACACCGGTCAGTCCCTCCCAGGGTCTCTATTAGTCTAGCATGAAGATTTGAGAGCTTCCTTCATCTTCACTTGGATTTTTGGTCAGTGAGTGACTCTTGTGCTGCACCCATTCATCCTTTCCAAGGACAAACAACTTGCAGAGAGAGAGAGTCTTTTAAAATCTTTTAAAATGAACTCAGGTAACTGAGTTTTTTTTTTTTTTTTTCTAAAGGCCAAAATGCACAGGTTTTCCTGCTCCTGGGGAAGGTAGTGTTTCATATTATCACCCGAAGCTGTTATCTGGACCCTCTCTTCTCCTGTCCTCCGTCAGGGCCCCCAGTACATAGAAGCAGTGCCCCGTCTGTGCTCTCTCACTTTCACCACTGTCTGTTCTGGCCATGACTGCGAGATACCCAAGAATGAATTTTTCTTCATTTAAGGACAGTTCCAGTTGTGAGCCTGGCTCCCTCTCTCCCTATCCATCTCTCTAAGTGTAATGGGAACAATAGATGACTTTATTTCTCCTCTTGCACAGAGCAGGATCCAGAGGCATGGCAAGAGAGGTTCCCAGGTTGCATCTGCAGAAACTAAAACAGTTTCTAGTTGTGAACTACAGATGTGCAGATTCAGGCTGTTCTTCAGTCTAGGGATTTCTTCCTCTCAAGTCTTTAAGTATTTCCTCTCTTTATGCTAGTTTCCCCTTCTGCAGTATTGCTTATTGCAGTGAATTTTTTGTCTTTGTGCTTTTGGCTGTCTGTCATTGACCCTAGCCTGATTTCTTTTTGGGGAATTGCACTTCCCTCACTGGATGCATTCTGTGGGACTGTTTATGTGGGAGTTTTGCCCTCCCCTAGCTACAGAATGTGAGTCCTTCCCTGTGGAATTTGAATTCTGAACAGAGTGATTAAACGACCAACTGGGGCTGGAGTACATTTTCTGCCTTGATTGTGTCAGGATGAGACAATGGAGCAGTCCCTGTCCCCCTAACCTGGGCAAGCATTCTGCTTCTGTCTAGCCTAGATCTCTAGCCATGCTTGGATGACACAGTGAGTTCCCCAGATCTTGCCAATAGCTTCCCTTTGGGCCTATGTTAATCACAGCTGCTTCTCAAGAACTTAAGCAACCAAAGAAACATAGCTGATACACTTATGCATAGGATGCATCTCTTTGATCTGTCTTTCTTGTTTATTTTCTTATTTTCAAGGCTTTATCTTTCTTTCACCAAGTTTGTCTTGCACTTCAATAATTTTTTTAGTAGATCCCAAAATTTTTGTATGTTACTATCATGTGTTTATCACAATTTGGTCCCAACTTATTTCCTTTAGTTTCATTTTAAGCCCTTACCCCTGCCCACTCTGTATTCTAGCCACAGTAAATGGATCTTCTTCCTGACCTTGTCATTCTCACCCTAACCTTCCCGCCAGTGCATGGACTATTTCCTAATCCTAAAATATTCTACAAAATTTGGCCCAAACACCATCTCTTCTTGGAAACCTCTCCTGGATCCCTATATGAACGAAGACTCCATTTTTTTAATGCTCCCTCTATTGGGATTCTTTAGCACTTGCTCTTTTTTGATCTGTCACTTGAATTGGAATTATTTTCATCATATCTGTCTTCTTCAATAGACTGGGGGCTTCTTGAAGATAAAGTCTGTGCTTTACTTGTTCCTGTATGTTCAGGATCTAGCACAGTGCCCAACATGTTTTATATCTTCAGCAAGTACTTACTGAATGACTGAAGGAATAAATGCAAGTTACTCACAGAATGCCCATCCTTGGAGTAAAAGGTAGTAGACTCATTGGGTGGGAGTTCTTAGCTTGCTCTTGCATATTGAGCACACTTGCTTGTTTAGGTATGTGACTCTCCTTTGCAGGAATTATACAATGAGAGTAATACTGTTATGTTACCTTTGGATGGTTGTTGGCTCTGGACATCTTACTTCTGGCATCAAAATACATGTTTTTCTTCTGGTCTGGCCAAATATAAGAAAGCACTCATTCACATATCCATCCTAGCCATATTGATTGAGTAGCTTCAATGTGCAAAGTTGGTCACTATATAAGAACAGAGATGAATCTGATACAATACAATCCTCAAGGGAGACCCAGTAGGGTGATATGATGTCACAATAATCATGAACCAGGTATATAGTGTCACAAAAGATCTGTGCCTGAGGTACTTGAGTAGAGCTTTGGTGCATAGTTCATGCTTCAATACCAGGAGATGAGAAGGAGGCAATTTTGAAATACTCATTTAAAAGAAGTAGCTTTTCTTTTTTTCTATATAATGAAGTGTATATTTCTGGTATGATGAAGGGACCATTTGAAGACTTTTAGTTCATAATTTGAACTGATTTTGAATTTCACATGGAGGTCATTTATGTTGGAAGCTTTAAAATAGACTTTAACAAATATAAAAATGCTGTTACCAAGTCCAAGGAGGTTTGGTTTTCTTGACATTTTCACCAAATTTTCACAAAGAAAGATACAACTTTATTCAAGCATTTTGAATTTTTGTCATCTGCCTGATAACAATTGCTGGCCCTTTGTTTCCTTTGAATGGACTTGAAGCACACACAAAATTGGGTACAAAGTGGTTTAAGAAGAACTGAAGCTACTGTTCCCAGGGGGCCAAGTAGTTGTGTTGCAGAGGAGGATTCCACTGAACACGTGCCTGCACACTGGGATCTCCCACTAAAGGGGTGTTAAGGCCTGACTCCCACAGTTACCAGGCAGGAGGGAAGTCTGATCCTAGGAGAGATTACAGTCATGAAGAAAATCACAGACCAGGAGTGCCAGAAAGGAGAAGCACCTGCAATCTCAACCAGGTGTTGAACAGCATCTATAGAGTCTTCTACAGTTGGTAAAGTTGATAAGGATTCAGTACTTACCCCTCTCTTAAGGTTAGTGCATAAACAAAAGCTAACACTTAATTACAAGGGTCCTTGCAAGAAACAAGTATTTTAGTACAACAGTTGTGGCATAGGAGAAATGGGGGTCCTTCAGAAGATCCAGATAGAGTGATATCTCTAGCCATGCTGGGGAGGATTATCAGTAGTTTCTTAACCAAGAGAAACTGGGGACTCATATCAGGACAACTGTATTTCCTTTATGATTCATTATATGAAAGTATGCCTACCAAATTGTCAGGATTCTCATTGCAGACAGTGTGTTCAGTCATTCCCAACAAATTCTTTTATCATCTTCATAACATTCTGAGGTAGCGAATCCTTCCAGATGTTGTTAAATATATATACATACCACCGTGAGTGGAATTCTACCTGATCATTAGAGTCAGTGTCAGAGGTAGACAAAACTAGATAACTAGATAAATAGAATTCTGTTTGGATACATTTCAGGTTAAAGATTGTTTTGGAATTCACAGACCTAAACTCATTCATTTACACATGGATATGTATTAATTTACTTTTCATGCAACCATCCTATAAGTTATGTTGAATTAATTAATATTTATTGGGTACCCGCTATAAGTAAGGAACTACGCTAAATACTTTTCTGGAGAGTTCAGAGAATTATGTCGAAAATAGCTCTGTCTTCAAGCAGCTTCCCTTCTAGTTGAGAAACTAAGACAAAAATATGGAAAAAGTTAAATAAAACCCCATGTGGTAAGCATAGTTCAAAGTGGCAATGAGAGATGAGGTAAGATGGCGGAGGAGTAGGAGACCTGGATTTCATCTGGTCCCAGGAATTCAGCTGAATAGGGATCAAATGATTCTGAGCACCTACGAATGAACTCAACAGGAGATCGAAGAAAAGAATAGCAACAACTCTCTGAACAGAAAAGCGACCACTTACTGGAAGGTAGGACGTGCGGAGAAGTGAATCTGAGGCGATATTCGGGAGGATAGACGGTGGGGGAGGGGGCTTCCGTCGGCCGCTTCTGACACGTGATAGAGCCACAGAGCACAAAATCAGAACTTTTATAAGTCAGCTCCGCTGAGGGACGTCATTCCAGTGGCTATGCGGGGGGTGGAACCCTCGTGGGACAGTGTGGTCTCAGGACCCTTGGGGTCACAGAAAGACTGGGGGTGCCTGAGTGTGGCAGAGCTCCTGGATATCAGAGCGGGGAAGCCGGCTGCAGAGACGGAGCCAAGGCACGGGCTTTCAGCTCCGGGTTGCCATAAACTGTGATTGGTGACAGTTGGGCCACTGCTCCTCCAGCAGGGACCCAACAAGCGGCAGATCCGGGGAGACTCCCCTTCCTGCCCTGGGAGGAGTGGCATGGGAGTGCACCTCAGGGATCTGCTGGGTTTGGAGCCTCCATACCGAGTCAGGTGCCAGAGATAGAAACGCTCGGTCACAGGCCTGGTGAACACGGAGTGTGGCCGGAGACCAGGGAGATGGGAGTGATTGACTGCTTTTCTCTGGGGCACACTGAGGAGTAGGGCCCCGAGTTCTCGGCTTCTCCCGGGCAGAGATTGGGAGGCCGCCATTTTCACTCTCGTCCTCCAAAGCTGTACGGAAAGCTTGCAGGGAACAAAAGCTCTCAAGAGCAAACCCGAGCAGATTACTTAGCCCAGCCCAGCAAAGGCGGGCCAATTCCGCCTCTGGCAAAGACATTTGGGAACCATGGTAACAGGCCCCTCCCCCAGAAGATCAGCACCAACAGCCAGCAAGCCAAGACCAAGTTTACTGATCAAGAAGAATGGCAGAACTCCAGTGCTAGGGGAATACTGCACATAGAATTCATGGCTTTTTTCCCCATGATTCTTTAGTCTTTCAAAGTTAATTTTTTTAACTTTTTTTTTGAATTTTTCTTTTTCCCTTTTTCAACCAACATCTTATCAATCCCTTTCTTAAAAAATTTTTTTTATTTTTCATTTTCAGGGTCATATTCTATCCCTTCATAGTAGTTACCCTTATTTTTGGCATATATATATAAGTTGTTCTCTCTTTAAAATTTTGAGATACAGTTTCTACTGACATATCAAAATATACCCTAAATCTCTAGTGTATGGCTTTGTTCTAGTCTCCTGCCTGATCACATTCTCTCCCCCTTTTCTTTCTTTCTTTTTTTTTAATCCTCTTCTTTCTTTTTTCAAACACCTTCTTATCAATTCCTTTTTTAAAATTTTTTATAATTTTCATCTTTACAGTCATATTCCATCCCTTCATCATATCAACCCTTACTTTGTACATATTTCAGTCTTTCTTTCTTTTAAAATTTTAGGAGGCACTTTCTTCTAACAGACCAAAATACACCCAAAATCTAATGTGTGGCAATGATCTATGCACCAGCCTGATCATATTTGATCATAGTCTGTTTTTTATGCTTTGTTCTGTTTTTCTTTGTTTTTATCTTTTTCTTTTTCTTTTTTTTTCTCTTTCTTTTTTCTTTCTTTCCCTTTCTTTTCCCCTGGTTTCAGGTCTTTTCTGATTTGTTTAGAGGATATTTTCTGGAGACGTTGTTAACCTGTTAGCATTTTGTTCTCTCATTCACCTATTCTCCTCTGGACAAAATGACAAGACGAAAAAAATCACCTCAACAGAAAGAACAAGAGGTAGTACCGTCTGCCAGGGACCTACTCAATATGGATATTAGTACGATGTCAGACCTAGAGTTCAGAATCATGAGTTTAAAGATACTAGCTGGGCTTGAAAAAAGCATGGAAGTTATTAGAGAAACCTTTCTGAAGAAATAAAAGAACTAAAATCTAACCAAGTCGAAATCAAAAAGGCTATTAATGAGGTGGAATAAAAAATGGGGGCACTATCTGCTGTGATAAATGATGCAGAAGAGAGAATCAGTGATATAGAAGACCAAATGATAGAAAATAAAGAAGCTGAGAAAAAGAGAGATAAACAACTACTGGATCACGAGGGCAGAATTCGAGAGATAAGCGATACGATAAGATGAAACAACATTAGAATAATTGGGATCCCAGAAGAAGAAGAAAGAGAGAGAGGGGCAGACTATATATTGGAGCAAATTATAGCAGAGAACTTCCCTAATTTGGGGAAGGAAACAGGCATCAAAATCCAGGAGGCACAGAGAACCCCCCACAAAATCAATAAAAATAGGTCAACACCCCGACATCTAATAGTAAAACTTATGAGTCTCAGAGACAAAGAGACAATCTTGAAAGCAGCTTGGGAGAAGAGATCTGTAACCTACAATGGTAGAAATATTAGATTGGCAACAGACCTATCCACAGAGACCTGGCAGGCCAGAAAGGACTGGCATGATATCTTCAGAGCACTAAATGAGAAAAATATGCAGCCAGGAATACGATATCCAGCTAGGCTCTCACTGAAAATAGAAGGAGAGATAAAAAGCTTCCAGGACAAACAAAAACAAAAGGAATTTGCAAACACGAAACCAGCCCTCCAAGAAATATTGAAAGGGGTCCTCTAAGCAAAGAGAGAGCCTAAAAGCAGCATAGGCCAGAAAGGAACACAGGCAATAGACAGTAACAGTCACCTTACAGGCAATATAATGGCACTAAATCCTATCTTTCAATAGTTACCCTGAATGTAAATGGGCTAAATGCCCCAATCAAAAGACACAGGCTATCAGATTGGATTAAAAAACAAGACCCATCAATATGCTGTCTGCAAGAGACTCATTTTAGACCCCAAAACACCCCCGGATTGAAAGTGAGGGGATGGAAAACAATTTACCATGCTAATGGACACCAAAAGAAAGCTGGAGTGGCAATCCTTATATCAGACAAATAAGATTTTAAAACAAAGACTGTAATAAGAGATGAAGAAGGACAGTATATCCTACTTAAAGGGTCTAACAAGAAGATCTAACAATTGTAAATATCTATGCCCCTAACATAGGAGCAGCCAATTATATAAGGCAATTAATAACAAAAGTGAAGAAACACATTGACAACAATACAATAATAGTGGGGGACTTTAACTGCCCCCTGACTGAAATGGACAGATCATCTAAGCAAAAGATCAACAAGGAAATAAAGACTTTAAATGACACACTGGACCAAATGGACTTCACAGATATATTCAGAACATTCCATCCCAAAGCAACGGAATACACATTCTTCTCTAGTGCCCATGGAACATTCTCCAGAATTGATCACATCCTAGGTCACAAATCAGGTCTCAACTGGTACCAAAAGATTGGGATTATTCCCTGCATATTTTCAGACCACAGTGTTTTGAAACTAGAACTCAATCACAAGAGGAAAGTCGGAAAGAACTCAGTACATGGAGGCTAAAGAGCATCCTACTAAGGAATGAATGGGTCAACCAGGAAATTAAAGAAGAATTAAAAAAATTCATGGAAACCAATGAAAATGAAAACACAACTGTTCAAAATCTTTGGGATGCAGCAAAGGCAGTCCTAAGAGGAAAGTATATAGCAATACAGGCCTTTCTCAAGAAACAAGAAAGGTCTCAAATACACAACCGAACCCTACACCTAAAGGAGCTGGAGAAAAAAACAGCAAATAAAGCCTAAACCCAGCAGAAGAGAAATAATAAAGATCAGAGCAGAAATCAATGAAATAGAAGCCAAAAGAACAGTAGAATAGATCAATGAAACTATGAGCTGGTTCTTTGAAAGAATTATCAAGATTGATAAGCCCCTGGCCAGACTTATCAAAAAGAAAAGAGAAATGACCCAAATCAACAATATCATGAATGAAAGGGGAGAGATCACAACCAACAGCAAAGAAACACAAACAATTATAAGAACATATTATGAGCAGCTCTATGCCAGCAAATTAGATAACCTGGAAGAAATGGATGCATTCCTAGAGATGTATCCACTACCAAAATTGAACCAGGAAGAAATAGAAAACCTGAACAGACCTATAACCACTAAGGAAATTGAAGCAGTCACCGAAAATCTCCCAACAAACAAAAGCCCAGGGCCAGATGGCTTCCCAGGGGAATTCTACCAAACATTTAAAGAATTAATACCTATTCTCCTGAAACTGTTCCGAAAAATAGAAATGGAAGGAAAACTTCCAAACTCATTTTATGAGGCCAGCATTACCTTGATCCCCAAACCAGACAAAGACCCCATCAAAAAGAATTACAGACCAATATCCTTGATGAACATGGATGCAAAAATTCTCACCAAAATACTAGCCAATAGGATCCAACAGTACATTAAAAGGATTATTCACCACGACCAAGAGGGATTTATCTCTGGGGTGCAAAGTTGTTCAACATCTGCAAATCGATCAACGTGATACAATACATTAACAAAAGAAAGAACAAGAATCATATGATCCTCTCAATAGATGCAGAAAAAGCATTTGACAAAGTACATCATCCTTTCTTGATCAAAACTCTTCAGAGTATAGGGATAGAGGGTACAAACCTCAATATCATAAAAACCACATACCTCAATATCATAAAAGCCATCTATGAAAAACTTACAGCGAATATCATTCTCAATGGAGAAAAACTGAGAGCTTTCCCCTTAAGGTCAGGAACTTGGCAGGGATGTCTAGTATCACCACTGCTATTCAACATAGTATTAGAAGACCTAGCCACAGCAATCAGACCACAAAAAGAAATCAAAGGCATCCAAATCGGCAAAGAGGATGTCAAACTCTCGTTCTTTGCATATGATATGATACTTTATGTGGAAAACCCAAAAGACTCCACCCCAAAACTGCTCGAACTCATACAGGAATTCAGTAAAGTGGCAGGATATAAAATCAATGCACAGAAATCAGTGGCATTCCTGTACACCAACAACAAGACAGAAGAGAGAGAAATTAGGGAGTCGATCCCACTTACAACTGCACCCAAAAGAATAAGATACCTAAGAATAAATCTAACCAAAGAGACAAAGGATCTGTACTCAGAAAAACTATAAAATACTCATGAAAGAAATTGAGGAAGACACAAAGAAATGGAAAAACGTTCCATGCTCATGGATTAGAAGAACAAACATTGTGAAGCTGTCAATGCTACCTAGAGCAATCTACACATAAAATGCAATCCCCATCAAAATACCATCCAGTTTTTTCAAAGAAATGGAAGAAATAATCCTAAAATTTGTATGGAACCAGAAGAGACCCCGAATAGCCAGAGGAATGTTGAAAAAGAAAAGCAAAGCTGGCGGCATCACCATTCCGGACTTCCAGCTCTATTACAAAGCTGTCATCATCAAGACAGTATGGTACTGGCACAAAAACAGACACATTGATCAAAGGAACAGAATAGAGAGACCAGAAATGGACCCTCAACTCTACGGTCAACTAATCTTTGACAAAGCAGGAAAGAATGTCCAATGGAAAAAAGACAGTCTCTTCAACAAATGGTGTTGGGAAAATTGGACAGCCACATGCAGAAGAATGAAACTGGACCATTTCCTTGCACCACACACAAAAATAGACTCCAAATGGTTGAAAGACCTAAATGTGAGACAGGAAGCCATCAAAATCCTAAAGGAGAACACAGGCAGCAACCTCTTCAACCTCGGCCGCAGCAACTTCTTCCCAGAAACATCGCCAAAGGCAAGGGAAGCAAGGGCAAAAATGAACTCTTGGGATTTCATCAAGATAAAAAGCTTTTGCACAGCAAAAGAAACAGTCCACAAAACTAAAAGACAACTGACAGAATGGGAGAAAATATTTGCAAATGACATATCAGTTAAAGGGCTAGTATCCAAAATCTATAAAGAACTTATCAAACTCAACACCCAAAGAACAAATAATCCAATCAAGAAATGGGCAGAAGAATGAACAGACATTTTTCCAAAGAAGATATCCAAATGGCCAACTGACACATGAAAAAGTGCTCAACATCCCTCGGCCTCAGGGAAATCCAAATCAAAACCTCAATGAGATACCACCTCACACCAGTCAGAATGGCTAAAATTAACAAGTCAGGAAACGACAGATGTTGGCGGGGATGTGGAGAAAGGGGAACCCTCCTACACTGTTGGTGGGAATGCAAGCTGGTGCAATCACTCTGGAAAACAGTATGTAGGTTCCTCAAAAAGTTGAAATTAGAGCTACCATATGAACCAGCGATTGCACTACTGGGTATTTACCACAAAGATACAAATGTAGGGATACAAAGGGGTACGTGCACCCCAATGTTTATAGCAGCAATGTCCACAATAGCCAAACTGTGGAAAGACTCAAGATGTCTATCGACAGATGAATGGATAAAGAAGAGGTGGTATATATACACAATGGAATATTATGCAGTCATCAAAAGGAATGATATCTTGCCATTTCCAACGATGTGGATGGAACTGGAGGGTGTTATGCTGAGTGAAATAAGTCAGTCAGAGAAAGACATGTATCATATGACCTCACTGATATGAGGAATTCTTAATCTCGGGAAATAAACTGAGTGTTGCTGAGTGGTGGGGGGTGGGAGGGATGGGGTGGCTGGGTGATAGACATTGGGTAGGGTATGTGCTATGGTGAGTGCTGTGAATTGTGCAAGACTTTTGAATCACAGATCTGTACTTCTGAAACAAATAATGCAACATATGTTAAGAAAAAAGAAAAAGAAGAAGATAGCAGGGGGGAAGAATGAAGGGGAGTAAATCGGACGGGGAGACAAACCATGAGAGACGATGGACTCTGAAAAACAAACTGAGGGTTCTAGAGGGGAGGAGGGTAGGGGGATGGGTTAGCCTGGTGATGGGTATTAAAGAGGGCATATTCTGCATGGAGCACTGGGTGTTATGCACAAACAATGAATCATGGAACACTACATCAAAAACTAATGATGTGATATATGGTGATTAACATAACAAAAATGAGTACAAAAAAATAGATTACCCATCTCTTAAAGATCAAACACGTAAAAACAAATAGAAGTAAGGTGTTCTTTTAAACTCTATAATGATTAATTTTAACTTTAATTCACAAGGGGTAGCTTAGTATAATGGGGAAAGAAAATAAACTGGAAATTAGCGGTCTTGGAGCCTGCCACTGTTAGTAGTCTATAGCAAATCCCATCCCTTTTAGCTTTCAGGTAAAATGCAAGCATAGGAACGAATGGTCTTTTAGGTCTCATCCAGTCTCAAGATCTTGTTTCCTTTTTCTAACTGTCAGGTATCCTGAGTAATATGGCTTGTTATTCCATAAATGGATCATTTTTGAAAAGCAAATGATCTGTAATTTGGAGAAATAAGCAAGGCACTGATTTCTTTTTTTATTTCTGTACAAAAAAGAAAGGAAGGGAGGGAGAAGAGAAGAATGGGAAGGAGAAAGAAAGAAAACAAAAAAGAAAGAAAGAAAAAGGAGAAAGAAGGAAGGAAAGGAAGAAAGAAAAGAATAGAAAGAAAAAGAAAGAAGGAAAGAAAGAGGCAGGCATTCCAAGAGAAAATAAAACTCAATTCTCCCAGTTATTAGTAAATTCTGACAAAAAGAACACCATTTCCCTGCTCCCACTCCAAATACCAGTGGCTGGGAAAAAGCAGTTAGGGAAAACATTCTGTTCATTAAATGCTCCTCCTCTTGGAGCAGGTTTTGTTTGCGGTCTTCAAATTTCACCACCCATAGCAGCAAATTTCACCAAGGGCCCCCAAAGCAGAGAACAGATGGGGAAGGTATTAGGCAAAGCTCTGGTGAACTTTATGTTCCAATGTGCTTTGCAGAAGGGCACTGGCGTATTTGTGAATGAACACAATGAGCAGCCGACACCTTTCTTGAGTAGGCAAGTCATTGCTTTCTCTTAAATAACAAAACAAAACAGATTTATAGACATTTTAAGAAGAAAGGCCAAACTATCTCAAAAGATTTCTTTAAAATATGCAGGGATGTCTGTTGGAAAGACAAGGAGATTAGCTCTTTGTTGGTTTTAGGGTGAGTAAATCATTTGAAATTTTGTTCAAGAGCGTATTCTAATACAAATCTATCTGAATGGCTAGGTGTTCGGAAAGCCTGGCATTAACTTAAAGAATGTTTCTATAAGTCAGATGACCGTCATTTACTGAGGCTGTTTCAGTTTTCTGTTGAAGAATGACATGCAGAGCTGAGTGGGTTTCCATTTCTTATGGGTTTTACGGTTGTCTTCTCCCTTTTTGTATGGATAGATTTAATTTCTTCCATGTTTAGGTGGATTGTGAGATCCTGCCTCCTACTTCTGGATTATTTACATAAGGACCGAGTGCTTTATGGGATTGTTTGAGTCATTATATAATGAGTAGAATTCTGGCATCTCCATTAAAAAAAAAAAGGCTATGATTATCATTAATACTATTTTTTTTTGTTTTGCAGAGTTCATCCAAACAATAAAAAAAAGCAATTAGAAATATAAAATCATGGAAAATCTCATACCATTAAGAGGTCATCAAACTTGGCAAGAATTGCTATATTCAAGATTTTGGTCTCATTCCTTGGTCTTTGGATTACATTTTAAGAAAACAGTGATTACATAAATTTTAATACAGTAAGTGATGTTTGGCTAAATTTTATATTTCTTTGGGAGAAAGACAAAATCTTGTGAACTGAAGATGGAGAAGCAAAGTTGATTCTTAATTACTTTTTATTATTGTTTTGAATCCAATTTTTAACCACACCAGAAAGAAATGGATCTAAATTTGGGGGAAGCTTGTGCAATTTTGGAGGGTCCTCTTTAAATTATGAGTATAAAATTAGGTATGGAATTGAATATTTATTTAGAATGGAAAAAGTACAACATATCACAAATTTACAGAAGCTAACAAATACCACAAACATTACAAATGCAGAAAATATATGTATTAGATTAATCCACAACATGTTGCTAAAATGCTTTTTTCACTACATTTCCTTAATTTACAGTTTTACATCAGATGGTTTGAAGGTTTTCCCACAAAATAACTTTTGCCTCCATCTGTTTCAAACATTGTTTCTCATTTTTTTTTATCACTGAGCACCATGGGACTCATTCCTACAAGGAAACCTCTGGCCTTGACCCTTATATCATGATGCCAAGTGAGTTGTCCGGGTAGACAGTAGGGAAGCCTGGAAGCCATTCCTACCCTGTGATGGCTATCAATAACAACATGGAAGTGACAGCAAACCATATAAATATGTCCTCTAGATCCAAATTAAATGTATCCTCAACTCATCTCTTTCACCAGAATCCAAAAATGCCCAAGACCATTGCAACTCTGCCTGGCACTTTTGTAATATGACAGATGGGAAGCTGGAGAAGAAAGAGAGAAACTTCACTTGATCTCACTTAAAATATCTTACCTCTGCAACTTGGATGAAGCATGTGCCATTGTGAACATACTTCTGGGGCTCCTCCCTGATCTTTGGAAGGGCCTGTGCACATGAAGTGGACCAAGAAATGGTAAAGCCACGTCTGCTAATAATGTTTACTTTTCCTAATAACATTTTTTTGGGGGGCAAAAGTATTGTCAGACAGCCTTTTTTGGGAAGGTCATCTATGTCTTCTTCTATGTTTCCTTCCTTCTGCCACTATCAGCTACATTGAGGCATTTGGCATTTAGCTCAGTCTTTCTTTCTTTGCTTCCTTCCCTTCCCCAATGCTGGCTCAATCCTGATGACCTTAGAGTCCAAATTGGTCTCTCCTTCACCTTGTCCACTCAGTGTAACCTCCTCAGCAGCAGCTTTTCCCACTTGACAGTGTTCACTGTGTGTTTGCTCAGACTGGGACATCATCCGGAATTGCTCTGCTTCTGATTTCTGCTATCTGACCACAATTTCCTACCTTCTCACAGTTACCTGTCTTAACCCTATGACCCCCTATTCTTTCACACTGTAGAACATTCCACACTCTTGAATCCTTCCACTTCTCATTGCTAGCAGCCCTTCCATGACCTCAATCTTTTTTGCTATGTAGCATAGACAGCAAGTTCCATTATTTCACATACTTTAAGTACTTTATCTCTTCCTCTTTAGTCTCCAGCTCCAGTTATCCTTCACAAGCTCAGGGATTAATCATTGCCTCCCTTGTCCCCCCATCTACATCAGCTCTCTTCATGCTACACTGTGTCTATATGAGGCTCAGTTTTTCCCCATGTTAATAACAAACCTTTATCTCAACTCTGTCTCCCTCTCTAGCCTCTGAAATATGGACATTGTCACTCCCCAAATTTATTCAGCTAAAATCAACAATGACCTTATTAATTGACAAATTCCATGGACACTTAATTATGACATTTTAAATTATGAAATATATCAAACATTTTGAAGAGTACAGATATTAATAAGATACAGTCTCATATGTGCAAACCCAGATATAACAAATGCTATATTTGTTTAGGCATTTAAGGTTTTTTTGTTTGTTTAGCAATAAAATGTTACAGAGTTATATTTGAAAAACTGTGTATTTATTCTTCATCCATTTCCTCTCCTCTCTGCCAGGGAGATAATATTATGAAGCTGGTACTTATTCAATATGTAGTCTTATTTTATCTGTTCTAAAATTATGGATATAAAATGATATCTTATTTCAATTTACAATGATCTCATTGTTAGAGACTATGGGTATCTTTTTGTAAATTCTCTATTTGCGTTCTTTTTTATTCTCTTTCTTTAGTTTCAGGGTAGAGTTTAGTGATTCATCAGTTGCATATAACACCCAGTGCTCATTACATCGTGTGCCCTCCTCAATACCCATCACCCAATTACCCCATTCCCTCACCCACTTCCCCTGCAGCAACCCCTCAGTTTGTTTCCTATAGTTAAGCGTCTTTTGGGGCACCTGGGTGGCTCAGTTGGTTAAGCATATACCTTTAACTCAGGTCATGATCCCAGGGTCCTGGGATCGAGCCCTGCATTGGGCTCCCTGCTCAGTGGGGAGCCTGCTTCCCCCTCTCCCTCTGCCCCTCCCTTGTTTGTTGCTTTCTCTCTTGCTCTCTCTCTCAAGTAAGTAAATGAGATATTTTTAAAAAAGAGTCTTTTTATGGTTTGCCTCTCTGTTTTTATCTTATTTTATTTTTCCTTCCCTTCTATGTTCATCTGTTTTGTTTCTTAAATTCCACATATGAGCGAAGTCATATGGTATTTGTTTTTCTCTTACTGACTTATTTCACTTAGCATAATACACTCTATTTCCATTCATATCATTGCAAATGGCAAGATTTTATTCTTTTTGATGGCTGGGTAATATTTCACTACAGACACACACACACACACACACACACACACACACACACACAGACACATCTTTATCCATATCCGTCAATGGACATCTGAGCTCTTTCCATGTTTTGGCAATTGTAGACATTGGTGCTATGAACATTGGGGTATATGTGCCCCCTTGAATCACTGTTTTTGTATCCTTTGGATTTCTGTTTGCATTCTTTATCTACTTTTTTATTATGTGGGGTTCTTTCTACATTATGACTCCTAATCTACTATTGCTTTGGAATGTTACTTTGTATTTCTAATTTTCTCTTTTTAAAAATATTACCTGTGATAAAATATGCATATGGAACAGAGGAGTTTTTCAAATCATGGTCTTACAATGCCCTCTTTACTAGAAGTTCTGGGTTTGCTTTCTACTTTATGTTTTTAATGACTTTCAAAGTAACACTTATTCACTGTATAAAATTTGGGAATTTAAGAAAAACATCAACAAAAATATTGCCAGGGTGCCTGGATGGCTCAGTCAGTTAAGCCTCTGCCATCGGCTCAGGTCATGATCCCAGGGTCCTGGGATGGAGCCCCACATCAGGCTTCCTGCTCAGTGGGGAGTCTGCTTCTCCTTCCACCTCTCCCCCTGCTTGCTTTCTCTCTCTCTCTCTTTGTCAAATAAATAAATAAAATCTTAAAAAAAAAGTGTCTGTCCCTGCAGCAATCACTTATGTTTTGGCATAGTCTTGCCTATTTTATTCAGTGTATTTTTTTAATGTATTATTTTTACATTCTTTTTGTTGGCTGAGCTTAAGGGACATGCTCTTTTTTTAATTTTTTAAATTTAAATTTAATTTTTTTTAGTGGATTCCTATTTAAATGGATTTCATCAGGGGCAGAAAGCTTCTTTTGGAAGACAGGGGCATAGCAGGATGCATGGTTCATCTTGGTTAGCTGATTTATGCTCTGTGGCCCTGCCATAGCAGTAGGGAAGTCCTGAGTGTTCAGATGATCTAGGCAGTGTGACTGGTCTTTCTCAGTTTGATTGTATATAACTCAAGCTCAAGTTGTTGCTACAGAAAGTGTCATAGAGTGTGACTAGAGCTTCCCAAAGCACCCCTTTGAGTAATTCACTTACTAAGAGAATCTGGCTAAAAAGAGAAAAACACCCTAGCATGCAAGACACAAAAGTAACATTTTAAGCACTATACTTCATATCCAGAGATTTATATCCTAAGAGTAAAAATATGTAAAGATATAATCCAAGAAAAATTTTGTACCTTTGGTTTATCTTCCCAGATATGAATAATATCACTACCCCACCCTCCTCCCAAGCATTCTTCTATTTGTTTAGTTAAAGTGGAATTTTAAAAAACTGGTGATTAAAATTATTTAAAAACCTCAGACTTCCTTTCAGTAGGAGAAGTAAGATATTACTCTGTTTGAAAGATTGTCCCCAAAGCTCTGAATGAATAGACCAGGCCTTAGAACATGCATAGAAACATAAAAATCTTTCTTTAGCTATAATCCTCTCCTGTCAAAGACATTGCATTTATTTGTCACTGTGAGAACTCAGTTCACAAGTCTACTCTGTTGACACATTCTTCTCTTGTCCCAGATAATGTGGGTTTCAGGAATATGTTGAGCTGACTCTGGAGAGGTTTGAAAGTTCTTTGCAGCCCAGTGCTTCTAGCACAAGCTTTGTTTTAGTTGTTTCTTCTTCTTCTTCTTCTTCTTCTTCTTCTTCTTCTTCTTCTTCTTCTTCTTCTTCTTCTTCTT